>NC_081363.1:39836699-40136699 GCF_030684315.1 Stegostoma tigrinum
GTCTGGCAGCTTCTGTAGAGAGAAATCAGAGTTAACGTTTCATGTCCAGTGACTCTTCCTTAGAGCTTCACTAACTTTATTAAATTAGTTAAAATGGACATACAATTCACACCGTTTAGTTCAGAAAAACTTAGCAGTAGGCTGCAATTCATACAAGGCTAGAAACTAAGCACAACCCCATTGGTTTCCATGACATTCCCTCCTGAACAGTTAGCCAAAATAAAGGTTAATATGCAAGATTAGAAGTTCATGCTGGCCAGGCAATTTCTCCCAAGGTTCAGGGTTATCTCCACGCTTCGAAGCTTGGGGTCCACAACTTCACAAAATCTCCAGAGTTTTTGCTGCTGGCACACCAAAATCCTTCATTCTTAGCTTTTCTCTTTATCTTACAGGTATCTTGTCCTTGTTCATTCTTAGTTCATCTGACGAGCCGGTGTCTTTCCATTACAGGCTCACTCGAAGGACACCATTAGGACTACCTCATTAGTCTTCCACCAAATAAGGACTTGCACCCAATGTCATCCCTCAGGACTGATCTGTCAAACCAGCCCAAGCCAGCAGCTGGCTTTCACGTAACTTCAGTTCAAAAGCTTGCTGTTGTACGTGTAAACCCCCCCCTGGCCAACGCCATGATCCCATGGCCAACGTTTTGTAAACCTGATCCCAAATTAAATCAATCTTAATGTTGTTCATTGACTATTATATATTTTTCTGTATTTGTTTAAAATACTTTGAATTCTTGTGCCACACACACAGCTGTGGGAAAATGAATTGCTGAAAACCTCAGAGCTGCACATGCAATTTTCCCATGTTGGGGCTTATATCAATTTGCAGAAATTCTTCTTTAATTTTTCTGTTATGATCCCAGCTGATGGTAACATTGAACAAGTAAGATCCCAGAGTGAAACCTGGCTTAGAAGATCATATAGTAAAATGTGAGGCTGGATGAACACAGCAGGCCAAGCAGCATCTCAGGAGCACAAAAGCTGACTTTTCGGGCCTAGACCCTTCATCAGAGAGGGGGATGGGGAGAGGGAACTGGAATAAATAGGGAGAGAGGGGGAGGCGGACCGAAGATGGAGAGTAAAGAAGATAGGTGGAGAGAGTATAGGTGGGGAGGTAGGGAGGGGATAGGTCAGTCCAGGGAAGACGGACAGGTCAAGGAGGTGGGATGAGGTTAGTAGGTAGATGGGGGTGCGGCTTGGGGTGGGAGGAAGGGATGGGTGAGAGGAAGAACCGGTTAGGGAGGCAGAGACAGGTTGGACTGGTTTTGGGATGCAGTGGGTGGGGGGGAAGAGCTGGGCTGGTTGTGTGGTGCAGTGGGGGGAGGGGACGAACTGGGCTGGTTTAGGGATGCAGTAGGGGAAGGGGAGATTTTGAAACTGGTGAAGTCCACATTGATACCATTGGGCTGCAGGGTTCCCAAGCGGAATATGAGTTGCTGTTCCTGCAACCTTCGGGTGGCATCATTGTGGCAGTGCAGGAGGCCCATGATGGACATGTCATCTAGAGAATGGGAGGGGGAGTGGAAATGGTTTGTGACTGGGAGGTGCAGTTGTTTGTTGCGAGCTGAGCGGAGGTGTTCTGCAAAGCGGTCTCCAAGCCTCTGCCTGGTTTCCCCAATGTAGAGGAAGCCACACCGGGTACAGTGGATGCAGTATACCACATTGGCAGATGTGCAGGTGAACCTCTGCTTAATGTGGAATGTCATCTTGGGGCCTGGGATAGAGGTGAGGGAGGAGGTGTGGGGGCAAGTGTAGCATTTCCTGCGGTTGCAGGGGAAAGTGCCGGGTGTGGTGGGGTTGGAGGGCAGTGTGGAGCGAACAAGGGAGTCACGGAGAGAGTGGTCTCTCCGGAAAGCAGACAGGGGTGGGGATGGAAAAATGTCTTGGGTGGTGGAGTCGGATTGTAAATGGCGAAAGTGTCGGAGGATGATGCGTTGTATCCGGAGGTTGGTAGGGTGGTGTGTGAGAACGAGGGGGATCCTCTTAGGGCAGTTGTGGCGGGGGCGGGGTGTGAGGGATGTGTTGTGGGAAATACGGGAGACGCGGTCAAGGGCGTTCTCGATCACTGTGGGGGGAAAGTTGCGATCCTTAAAGAACTTGGACATCTGGGATGTGCGGGAGTGGAATGTCTTATCGTGGGAGCGGATGCGGCGGAGGCGGAGGAATTGGGATCTTATCTTGGAATTCTCCAGCATCTGCAGTTCCCATTATCTCTGATACTATTAGAAGATCATATGTTTAATTTTTGCAATTGGCCACTGTGGCAGTTAGCCACTGAAAACATTCACCCAAGAGTGTGAATGCTCTCTAACAAAGGAACACAAAAATTTATTTCAGAAAAGCAGAAAACAAACAAAACCCTCACTATATATGTACATAAAACAGCTTAGAAAAATCTAAACATAAATAGTAGAACAAAATATCAACCTTTTTCCCAGCAATATCTTTTGTAAATTTTCATCCCTGGTGAAGCGTCACTCCTTTCTTAACTCTTTTATTTCTGACTTAGCTGACCCTTTCATTTCGAGAGCTTAGAGATATCTTTCCAGTTCAGAAGCCTGGATTCCTTTTCAGTTCTGACAACTTACAAACTTCCACACAAACTCTCACAGCTTGCATACTTCTCAAAGCTAACCAGTCATTCAACTGAAAGGAAGCTCAGATCCCTCTGAACTGGTACTTGATAGTGAGCTCAACAAATTTGTCTAGAACATAGAATATTACAGCGCAGGACAGGCCCTTCAGCCCTCGATGTTGTGCCGACCTGTCATACCGATCTCAAGCCCATCTAACCTACACTATTCCATGTACGTCCATATGCTTATCCAATGATGGCTTGAATGTACCTAAAGTTGGTGAATCTACTACCGTTGCAGGCAAAGCGTTCCATTCCCTAACTACTCTCTGAGTAAAGAAACTACCTCTGACATCTGTCCTATATCTTTCACCCCTCAATGTAAAGCTATGCCCCCTTGTGCTCCCCGTCACCATCCGAGGAAAAAGGCTCTCCCTATCCACCCGATCTAACCCTCTGATTATTTTATATGTGTCAATTAAGTCACGTCTCAACCTTCTTCTCTCTAATGAAAACAGCCTCAGGTCCCTCAGCCTTTCCTCATAAGACCTTCCCTCCATACCAGGCAACATCCTAGTAAATCTCCTCTGCACCCTTTCCAAAGCTTCCACACCTTTCTTATAATGCGGTGACCAGAACTGTACACAATACTCCAAGTGGGGCCACACCAGAGTTTTGTACAGCTTCACCATAACCTCTTGGTTCCGGAACTCGATCCCTCTATTAATAAAAGCTAAAACACTGTATGCCTTCTTAACAGCCCTGTCAACCTGGGTGGCAACTTTCAAGTGTCTGTGTACATGGACACCGAGATCTCTCTGCTCATCTACACTACTAAGAATCTTACCATTAGCCCTGTACGTTGCCTTCTGGTTACTCCTGCCAAAGTGCATCACCTCACACTTGTCCACACTAAACTCCATTTGCCACCTCTCAGCCCAGCTCTGCAGCTTATCTGTGTCCCTCTGTAACCTCCAACATCCTTCGTCACTATCCACAACTCCACCAACCTTAGTGTCGTCTGCAAATTTACTAACCCAACCTTCTACGCCCTCATCCAGGTCATTTATAAAAATGACAAACAGCAGTGGACCCAACACCGACCCTTGTGGTACACCACTAGTAACTGGTCTCCCGGATGAACATTTCCCATCAACTACCACCCTCTGTCTTCTTTCAGCAAGCCAATTTCTGATCCGAACTGCTATATCTCCCACCATTCCATTCCTCCGCATTTTGTACAATAGCCTATTGTGGGGAACCTTATCGAACGCCTTGCTGAAATCCATGTACACCACATCAACCGGTTTACTCTCATCTACCTGTTTGGTCACCTTCTCAAAGAACTCAATAAGGTTTGTGAGGCACGACCTACCCTTCACAAAACCGTGCTGACTATCCCTAATCAATTTATTCTTTTCTAGATGATTATAAATCCTATCTCTTATGACCTTTAGCAACACTTTACCAACAACTGGAGTTAGGCTCACTGGTCTATAATTACCAGGGTTGTCTCCACTCCCCTTCTTGAACTGGGGAACTACATTTGCTATTCTCCAGTCATCTGGCACTATTCCTGTAGACAATGACGAGTTAAAGATCAATGCCAAAGGCTCGGCAATCTCCTCCCTGGCTTCCCAGAGGATCCGAGGATAAATCCCGTCCGGCCCAGGGGACTTATCTATCTTCATCCTCTGAAGGGTTTCTAATACCTCTTCCTTGTGAACCTCAATCCCACCTAGTCTAGTAGCCTGTATCTCAGTATTCTCCTCGACAACATTGTCGTTTTCTAGAGGGAATACGGTTGAAAAATATTCATTTAGCACTTCCTCTATCTCATCTGACTCCACACACAACTTATCACTACTAACCTTGATTGGCCCTAATCTTACTTTCGTCATTCTTTTATTCCTTAAATACCTATAGAAAGCCTTAGGGTTTACCCTGATCCTATCCACCAACAACTTCTCATGTCTCCTCCTGGCTCTTCTGAGCTCTCTCTTTAGGTCTTTCCTGGCTACCTCGTAGCCCACAAGTGCCCTAACTGAGCCTTCACATCTCATCCTAACATAAGCCTTCTTCTTCCTATTGACCAGAGATTCCAACTCCTTCGTAAACCACGGCTCCTGCGCTCTACAGCTTCCTCCCTGCCTGACAGGTACATATATATCTAGGACACACAGGAGCTTTTCCTTGAATAAGCTCCACATTTCTAATGTGCCCATCCCCTGCAGTTTCCTTCCCCATTCTATGCTCCCTAAATCTTGCCTAATCTCATTGTAATTGCCTTTCCCCCAGCTATAACTCTTGCCCAGTGGTATGCACCTATCCCTTTCCATCACTAAAGTAAACATAACAGAATTGTGATTGCTATCACCAAAGTGCTCACCTACTTCCAAATCTAACTCCTGGCCAGGCTCATTGCCCAGTACCAAATCTAATGTGGCTTCACCCGTTGTTGGCCTATCTGCATACTGTGTCAGGAAGCCCTCCTGCACACACTGGACAAAAACTGACCCATCTGTAGTACTCGAACTATAGTGTTCCCAGTCAATATTTGGAAAGTTGAAGTCCCCCATGACGACTACTCTGTCTCTCTCACTCCTATCGAGAATCATCTTTGCTATCCTTTC
Source organism: Stegostoma tigrinum (assembly GCF_030684315.1). NCBI lineage: Eukaryota > Metazoa > Chordata > Chondrichthyes > Orectolobiformes > Stegostomatidae > Stegostoma > Stegostoma tigrinum. The sequence goes on from NC_081363.1 coordinate 39,841,913, forward strand.
CTCTACATCGCTGGAACTATTCGGAGGCCTATAGAAAACTCCCAACAGGGTGACCTCTCCTTTCCTGTTTCTAACCTCAGCCCATACTACCTCAGTTGACGAGTCCCCAAACATCCTTTCTGCAACTGTAATACTGTCCTTGACCAACAATGCCACACCTCCACCCCTTTTACCATCTTCTCTGTTCTTACTGAAACATCTAAATCCCGGAATCTGCAACAACCATTCCTGTCCCTGCTCTATCCATGTCTCCGAAATGGCCACAACATCGAAGTCCCAGGTACTAACCCATGCTGCAAGTTCACCTACCTTATTCCGGACGCTCCTGGCATTGAAGTAGACACACTTCAAACCAACTTCTTGCTTGCCGGTGCCATCTTGCTTCCCTGAAACTTGATTTCGGACCACCCTACTCTCAACCTTTTCTATAGTCGAACTACAATTTTGGTGCCCATCTCCCTGTTGAATTAATTTAAACCCACCCGAATAGCCTTAGCAAATTTCCCCCCCAGGATATCGGTACCCCTCTGGTTCTGGTGAAGACCATCTTGCTTGTAGAGGTCCCACCTACCCCAGAAAGAGCCCCAATTATCCAAGAATCCAAAACCCTCCCTCCTGCACCATCCCTGTAGCCACGTGTTCAACTCCTCTCTCTCCTTATTTCTCGCTCACTAGCACGTGGCACGGGCAACAAACCAGAGACAACAACTCTGTTCGTCCTAGCTCTCAGCTTCCATCTTAGCTCCCTGAATTTCTGCCTTAAATCCCCATCTCTCTTCCTACCTATGTCGTTGGTGCCAATGTGGACCACGACTTGGGGCTGCTCCCCCTCCCCCTTAAGGATCCCAAAAACATGATCAGAGACATCACGCACCCTGGCACCTGGGAGGCAACACACCAACCGTGAGTCTCTCTCGTCCCCACTGAACATCCTATCTGTCCCCCTAACTATGGAGTCCCCAATGACTAATGCTCTGCTCCTCTCCCCCCTTCCCTTCTAAGCAGCAGGGACAGACTCTGTGCCAGAGACCTGTGCCCCACTGCTTTCCCCTGGTAAGTCGTCCCCCCAACAGTACGCAAAATGGTATACTTATTGTTGAGGGGAATGGCCACCGGGGATCCCTGCACTGCCTGCCGGTTCCCTTTCCGTCCCCTGACCGTAACCCATCTGCCTTTTTCTTGTACCTGAGGAGTGACTACCTCCCTGTAACTCCTCTGAATAACCCCCTCTGCCTCCCGAATGGTCCAAAGTTCATCCAGCTCCAGCTCCAGTTCCCTAACACGGTTTTCAAGGAGCTAGAGTTGGGTGCACCTCCCTCAGATGTAGTCAGCAGGGTCACTAGTGGTGACCCTTACCTCCCACATTCTGCAGGAGGAACATTCAACTGCCCTGACCTCCGTTCCCATTATTCTAAATTCCCAAGACTTAAAAAATAAAGAATAAAAAATAAACTTGTTACCTTACCAATCAGGCACACAGAACCTTTTTTTTTGGTTAGAGGAGGAGGATGGGTGGGAGACACTCCCCGGGTAGTGTCTCGGGTAACGCAACCACACAAATACATTCCCTCACTCACTCACCAGTCCCGTGTCGGCTCCTGCTCAGTGTACCTCCGCCTATTCACTAGGTAAGCTCTTTATAGATTCAAAAACAGTGATTCACCGGCTTCCCGACAGGCTCCTGCTCCAAGCTCCCACTCACGCTGTTGCTGCAACCAGTTAACTAGTTATGTTTTGTCAGTTCAACTTCTCAAACATTTCTTCAATTAGCAGCACAGCTATCCCATGCAGCACTGTGAAGTTATCTCCATCGCAGTGAAACTACATCCTGTTTTGGTGGACAGAGCATTCTCCATCTCTGAGGAGCACCTAGGCACAAACATAGCCACAGAAGAGGGAAAGGCAGTTGGAAATTAAGACCCCTTCCACAGCCTGGACCTGGCAAGTTAGCTGTGTTTTGTTTTAATCCCACAACCTGTTTAGGAATGCTATGATACACCTCCTAAGCAAGTGGGACTTGAATCTAGTTTTCCTATCTCTGGCACTGCACCATAAGAACACTTGCAAGTTAGCTGTTTTGATTCTCATTAGCTGTTTTGATTCACATATCCAGAAGTGGTCTTACACACATTTGGTTTTTGTTCCCATCACCAAATTACCCAGGGTGTTTTTCTCACCTATTAGCTACTACCAGTAAATCACCCGTGTTTCCTCATTGATGAATTTATACGCACATCTGACTCGCCCACACCCTCCCACACTGGATGCCCAAAGTCCAGGAGTATGAGGTTGAAGTGCAATCAAATGCTCAACAAAAGTGTTTTCAAATAACTAAAACTGGGTTGCAACCACCCAGAACCAATATATACATGGTACCAGGTTAGCAGCTTCAATTAGGGTCATTAGCCACTATTTCCGCCACTTCCAATGGGCTGCCAGCACCAGACACATATTCCCTCCCCTCTCCTGTCAGCCTTCCACAATGGCCATTCACTCTGGGACACCCTGGACCGCTTGTCTTTCACTCTCAACACCCCCACAGCCTCACAGCAACTTCCCCTGCAACCATGGAATGTGTAACACCTATCCATTTACTTACTCCCTCCTCATTATCTAAGGGCTCAAACACACCTTCCAGGTGTCACCTGCACTTCTCAGAATCTAGTCTACTGCATTTTCTGCTCACGATGTGGTCTCCTCTGCACTGAGAAATCAAGGTGTAGTCTGGGTGACCACTTCACAGAACACCTACGTTCTGCTCACAAAAAAGAATCTGACCTTCTAGTTGCCTGCTACTTCAACATACCATCCTGTTTCCTGGCTGACATCTCTATCTCAGGCTTGCTGCAATGCTCCAGCACAACTGAGCACAAGCTGGAAGAACAGCACCTCATTTTCTGCTTGGGAATTCTACGGCCTTCTAGACTCAATATCGAGTTCAACAATTTTAGGGCTTGAGGCACCTTCTCCCATGTCCTTAACCCCCAGACACCAAGCCTTGTTATCACATGGTCTGCCATTACACACATTACTAATTGTCCCCATTAGTAGCTTTTCACCTTCCTAACCAAATCATTATCCATTCCTTTATCTATTCAACTGTTCTTCTCTCTCTTTGAGCTCTATCTCCATCAATTGTTTACTCCTTAACCCTTTACCCCACCCTATCTTCTGCATAATAAAAAAAATTTCCAACATACCATCAATTCTGAGGAAGGGTTACCGGACCTGAAAGGTTAACTCTGATTTTTCTTCACAGATGCTGCCGGGACTGCTGAACTTTTCCAGCAACTTCTGTTTAGTTCCTGATTTACAGCATCCACAGTCCTTTCGGTTTTTATAACTTGAATGAAAGCAACATATGCATGTAACTTGTAACATTGCCCGCATTAAACACCATCTATTACTTACTTAAAGGTTTATGCAAATGCCAGCATTTTCAAGTCCCATGGTGGAATTTGTAAGTGCTTTTTTCTTGTTATGTGGAGCCTGAAATTGCTGCAAGACAGAAATTGTCAGACTGTTTCTTATATATGACTTAAATTTGTAAAGTAAAGCATCTGATTTTTGGAAAAGTAAGTGTGCAGTGCTGGGTGGATAGAAACACCCTTAACTGGTCTCTTTAAATCTCTTGCCACACCAGCTCCAGGGAGTGTTGTAGGGGATTTCTTTCTGAAAAGAAATTGGTGGAGTAATTATGAACAGGAATTGTTACCACCACTGATTCCAAAACATAGGAAATTGAATACTTAGCGGTTTCTTAATTGTTCCTCTTTGAAAACAACAGAATGCTGATAAAGCACAAAATCAAATTATGTTGATATATATCAATCCAGTACTAAAATCACTGATGGTATATGTAATTAATTTTTCTGGGAATCGGAAATTCTTTTGCTGTCCATTGTTTAGCCAGTAAACTGAGAGAGATCCTACGTAATCCAACACACAGTAAGTTTCACTAATTTTCTTCTTCCTTGGATTTCAGTATATAGCTTTTTTGAAGTTCAGACTTTATGGCACCAGTATAAGCTAAATTAGAATATCTCAGGATAGTTGTTAAGGAGATAGAGTAAGAACTGCGGATGCTGGAGTCAGAGATAACACAGTGTGGAGCTGGAGAAACACAGCAAGTCAGGCAGCATGAGAGCAGCAGGAAAGTTGTGCTTCGTATCAGGACTGAGGAGGGGGAAGAGAGGTCAGAAATAAATGAGGGGGGTGAGACTGGGGTCAGGTAGGTAGGATTGTGGCAGGTGGATGCTGGTAAGGGGTTATGGAGATTGGTCAGTGGAAAGGGTGGGGTGGACAGGTGAGAAGGAAGATGGATTGGTTGTGTCAGGTCAAGGAGGTGGGGATGAGGGGGAAGGTTGAACATGGAATGAGGCCAGGGGTGGGGAGATTTTGAAGCTAGTGAATTCTATGTTGACGCCATTAGGCTGTAAGCTCCCGAGGCAGAATATAGGGTGTTGTTCCTCCAATTTTTGTGTGGCCTTATTGTGTCATGGTGGGGGCCCAAGATGGACATGTCATGAAGGGAATGGGAAGGGGAGTTGAAATGGCTGGCAACTGGAAGGCGGTGTTGATTGGAGCTAACATAGTGCAGATGCTCTGTAAATCTGTCACCGACTCTGTGCTTGGTCTCTCTGATATAGAGGAGACCACATCGAGAGCAATGGATGCAGTAGACCAGGTTAGAAGACTTACAGGTGAATCCCTGTCAGATGCAGAAGGATTGTTTGGTGCCTTGGATGGAGGTGAGAGGAGAGGTGTAGGGGCAAGTGTAGCACTTCCTGTGGTTGCAGGGAAAGGTGGCAGGAGTGCTGGGGTTGGCAGGAAGTAGACAAGGGAGTCACAGAGTGAGCAGCCCCTATGAAATGCAGATAGAGGTGGGGAGGGAAATATCTCTTTGGTCGTGGTGTCAGATTACCAGTGTCAAAAGTGGCAGAGGATGGTGCGTTGGATTCGGAGGTTGTGAGGACCAGGGGGACTCTATCCTTGTTGTTGGAGGATGGGAGGGGATGTGAGGGCAGAAGTGCAGGAAATGCAGTGGTTGGTGGCATTATGAATCACAGGAAAGGGGAAGTTACACTCCTTGAAGAAGGAGGACATCTGGGATATTCCGGTTGTGGAACATTTCATCCCGGAAGCAGATGCGGCAGAGGTGGAAGAATTGGGAGTAAGGAATCACATTTTTGCAAGAGCATGTGATAGCGCCGATACAGTCATCGATGTAGCAGAGGAAGAGGTGAAGGATAGGGCCAGTATAGCAGCAGAAGAGGGATTGTTTCACATATCCTATGAAAAGGCAGACATAGCTCAAACCCATGAGGGTGCCAATAGTCACCCCTTTAGTTTGGGAGAAGTTAAAAGGAAAGGTTATTATGGGTGAGGATAAGTTCCGTCAGTCAGATGAGGGCGTTGGTAGAGGAGGGCTGGTTGGGCCTGCGGCAGAGGAAGAAGCAGAGGGCTTTTAGACTGTCTGCATGGGGGAATACAGGTGTTACAGAGAATAGATGTCCATAGTGAAGATGAGGTATTGGGGGCCAGGGAATGGGAAGTCCTGGAGAAGGTGGAGGGTGTGGGTATTGTCCCGAATGTAGGTGGTGAGTTCCTGGACTGCGGGGATAAAATGGAGACAAGGTAAGCTGAGGTGGGTACAGCGGTGCAGGAGCAGGCAGAGACAATGGGTTGGCTGGGGCAGTCAGGTTTGTGGATTTTGGGGAGGAGATAGAAACAGGCAGTGTAGGGGTTGGGGAATGATCAGGCTGGAGGCTGTGGACAGGAGATCTCCCGAGGTGATGAAGTTGTTGATGGTCTGGGAGATGATGGTTTGGTGATCGGGGTGAGGTCACAATCAAGGGGCTGGTAGGAGGAGGTGTCAGAGAGTTGCCGTCTGGCCTCAGCAATTTACAAGTCAGTGCGCCATACCACCACCGCTCTCCCCCCCACCCCCCGCCTTATCAGCAGATTTAATGGTGAGGTTGGAGTTGGAGCGGAGGGAGTGGAGGGCTGCATGTTCTGTGGGGGAGAGGTTGGAGTGAGTGAGAGTGGTAGAGAGATTCTGGCAATTGATGTCATGAAGGCAGTTAGAGATGAAGAGATCGAGGGACGTTAGGAAACTGACGGGTGGTGCCCAGGGTGTTGAGGGTCTAAAATTGTCTCAATGCAAAACAAAACCATAGATATAAACATTATGTAATCATAGAATCATTGAATTTTACAGTAGAAAAAAAAGGCTATTCAGCTTTTCGTGTCTGTATCAGCTCCTGAAGCACATACCCAGCTAGTCCCATTCTCCATAGCCCTATAAATCATCACTTTCAAACAAAAAATGACAAACAGCAGTGGACCCAACACCGACCCTTGCGGTACACCACTAGTAACTGGTCTCCAGGATGAACATTTCCCATCAACTACCACCCTCTGTCTTCTTTCAGAAGCCAATTTCCGATCCAAACTGCTATATCTCCCACAATTCCATTCCTCTGCATTTTGTACAATAGCCTATTGTGGGGAACCTTATCGAACGCCTTGCTGAAATCCATATACACCACATCAAATGGTTTACTCTCATCTACCTGTTTGGTCACCTTCTCAAAGAACTTTGATGTCAGAGGTAGTTTCTTTACTCGGAGAGTAGTAAGGGAATGGAACGCTTTGCCTGCAACAGTAGTAGATTCGCCAACTTTAGGTACATTTAAGTCGTCATTGGATAAGCATATGGACGTACATGGAATAGTGTAGGTTAGATGGGCTTGAGATCGGTATGACAGGTCAGCACAACATCGAGGGCCGAAGGGCCTGTACTGTGCTGTGATGTTCTATGTTCTATGTTCTATATATCCAGCTCTCTTTTGAAACCTCCAATGGAATCCACTTCCACCACTCTCCCAGGCAGTGCTCTCCAAAACCTTACAACTCTCTGAGTAAAAACATTTCTCATCATCTCACAGCTTGCTCATAATCTTGAAATTGTGACCCCCAGTTACTGATATACCAACTAGTGAGAGCAGAATATCCTTATTTCCCCTGCTAAAATTATTCAAAATTTTGACCTCAATAAGGTCTTTAAGTTTTCCTTCTACCTAAGATCATTCATTCTTAGAATCATTCTGTTAATATTTGTTTAAACTCTCTCCAGGGATTAAAAATACTACCTTAAATAAGGCTCCCAGAACTGCACGCAATACTTCAAATGTGGTCTGGCCAATGATTTGTAGAGGAGTAACATCACTTCCTTGTTTTTATACTCTATGCCACTATTTATAAACCCAAGGATCCCAATAAGACTTCTTAATAATTGTTTCAATTTGCCCAACCACCTTCAGAGAATTTTGCAATTGAACCCCAAGGTCCCTCTGTTACTGTACTCCCCTCAAAATAGTACCATTGAGCCTGTATTGTCTTTCCATATTTCTTCTACCGTAATGCATGGATTTTTCTGCTTTGAAATTCATCTGCCAAGTGTCTGCTCAATTGCTGAATTTATCAATGTCTGTCTGAAGTCATTCAGTGCCATCCTCATAATGTACTATTCTTCCTAACTTAAATACCATCTGCAAATTTAGAGCTATTGCCCTCAGCATTCACCTCCAAATTGTTTGTATAAATCATAAAAAGTAAGAGCCCCAACATTGACCTCTGGGGAACATTACGTTCAGCTCATCTCCCATCTGAGAAATGCCCATCTATACCTAGCCTCTGTTTCTTATCATTTGGATAACTTCTAATCCATACTGCCAAGGATTTGTTAATCCCAAAAATTTCTAATTTGCTAACCTACCTGTCATGTGGCAATACATCAAATGCTTTCTCAAAGTCAAAGTATAAAACGTCTATTGCACCACCCCCATCCACTACCTTTATCACCTCATCAAAGAACTCAACTAAATTTGTCAGGCATAACTTGCCCATGACAAAGCTATGTGATTAATCTTGTTTTTCTCCAAGTGTATATTTACCTTATCCTGTAATCTAGCCTCCATTAGTTTTCCCACTATTGATGTCAAGCTGACATGTTTGTAGTTTCCTGGTTTATCCTTTGCCCCTTTCTTAACTAATGGCATCACATTTGTAGTCATCACCCCCAGTCTATTCATTTAAAAGCAAACAAAGATTCCATTTGTTCATGCTCTTAGGTATAGTCATTGCAGTAAATATTCCAGTAATTAATTCTAACAATTTACAACTATTGTGGCATTTGATTATTAAAGTAAAGGTAAATTTGATGCATGGTTGCAACTTTGAGAAGGTAATTTTTGTTATAAAGAGTTCGGAAAGACATTTGAAACAGTATCCTAAAGACACAACTGCCAAGAAAGCATACAACTTATATTCCTAGCAGGATATCTGTGTTGTAAGAAGTATTTACAAAGCTGAATGTTTTATGACAAACAAAAAAAAACAAACTAAGGACCACCAACAGTTTGAATTCAGTTCAGAATCAGGTTTCAGTTCAGAAGAACCAGGCTTTCAGTTATTAAGAACTGTTTTACCCCAGCAGAAGTGTAGTTTTACTTTACAAACTCTTCAATCTGTGAGAATCTGAGAAGACATATACAAGATGTCACAACTGGAAAGAGAAGTAGGCCATGAGAACTGAAGTGAAACTTCAATAACACTAGAACTGAAAAGAAATCCAAGTCTTCAGAACCAGAAAGATATTCCTAGGCCATTGATACTGGAAAGACTTAGTAAAATATGAAGAGTCAAGACTGGATGATTCTTCACTAATATTTAGTATCTATAAAGGAAAATGTTGAAGCTTTGTATTGATGTTCATGTTAAGATCTTTTTAAACTGTGATATAAAATATATTTGATAGTTTTGGTTCAATAGTTATTTGAGTATACAAAAGTTGGGCATTTCTGAAAAAATACATATTTTATTGAAACTTTTATTGTCTTGCGCTCATCAGAACAGATTGCAAGAATACTGATGTAAATCATAGAACCATACAGTACATAAGATGTCCCTTGGCCCTTAAGGTGTGTAGTGCCAAAACTACAGTAAAACTGCACTGGTCATATTCTAGCACTTGGCTCATTACCTTGAATGTTATGACATTTCAAGTGTTCACCCAAATATTTTTTAAAGGTTGTGTGGTCACCCACTTCAGCTATCCTCCCAGGCAGTGCATTCCAGATCCTTACCACATCTGAGAGTGAAAACTTTCCCTCAAGTCCTCTTTAAACTCCTGCCTTTCACCTTAAAAATATGCCCCCGTATTAGTGACTATTCAACTAAGGGGATCGTCTGCTTTCTCTTCACCCTCCCCATACCTCTCATAAACTTATGCTCCTTTATTAGGATTCCCTCAACCTTCTCTGCACCAAAGGAAACAACCTAGCTTTTCTAGCCTCTCTTCACAGCCAGGATGTTCCATCTCAGACAACAACCTGCTGAATTTTCTCCACACCCCAATATTAATAGAATTATTGTTAATCAATCTGTACATATATACTCCAGGTATGTGACCCTATGAACTTATATTTTCCAGCTCAGCAAATAGATTTTGCAGTGGTGTTGTTGTAGAGAATGCCCCCATACAGCAATTGACAGAAAGATGTGATTCTGGAATTGAATAGAATTTTCTTGCTAATTGCAAATGTGTGAAGAATTATGCAGACAACAAATTTAGATTGCCGATCAGGCTCACAGCATGGCATACCTCTGTGCACTGGAAGCTACCTGTATTAATACACAGGGCCCGCTATCTTTTCAGACAAAAAGATCATGTGTGCACATTTTACCTGTTGGAACTCCAGAAAATAAGTGAAAGCCATCCGCTGGTTCATTTCTCAGGCAATGCCCTGATAAATCAAAATTAAACTGTTTGATTTAAAATTTAAACAAAGTGCAGTGGTTAACTGTCAATTAGCATTAATGGTTACATTCTGTTTGTCTCAACCAATCACAATCCACTTGCAAACTATTCAGCTCTCCACTCATGCAGTATAAATGTTAATTTCTTTCTTATATTTCAAATTGACTTGATGAGTTCACAATATAAAACTTTGACAAAATGTGTCTTTTCTCAATATGTTTGTTTTTCTTTCTTTAGTGCAATGAGCCTGTATTAAAGAACATTGGCAGACTCACATGAATACGTCATCATAACTGGTCCCTGGCAAGGGGTTCCTTTCTTTACGATTCAAGGTGAAGTGGGAGGAATTACCTTCTCTTCGTTATTCAATCCCACTCAATTGGTTGCAATAAGGTTAACTTAAAACTTAACTTAAAACAATGGACCCTTCCCATCTTTCCCAGTATCAATATGTTAATGCTTTAAAATTAGCCAATCTATACAGATTAGAAATTAGAAATGAGAAATGATTAAAACAATAAAAAATTAAAAAGATATACAAATCAGTGTATGGTTTTTTCGTGTGGACTAGATCGTGTAACGTTGCAATCATTAAATTGGGCAGTTCCAGTTAGTGCTGTCTCTAGCAGTTCAGCTGTTGCTTTTTAGATTTTATATTCTACAGATTGGCTGGAAGAAGTTGTTTGATTTCCTGTTCGATTTCCAGCAATCAAAGAGAGAGACACTTTCCGCCATTCCCTTTTAAACTACCTAAAAGGTTGGAACATGAGTTCGACATAAATGACATCAGGGCAAGCTGATCTGTAGGAGTAGGCCTAGAGTAGAAAGGTCTACAATTTGCAGAAGCAAAGAAACTTCATCTGAAGCTACATGAACAGAATGAGGTCAGGGTAAAGGTCAGAATCCGTACAGGAAGAAATGATCAGTTGAACTCAAGGAAGCTAACATCACGATTGAGGGTAAATGTGGAAATATGGATATCTTGATCCAGAATTTAGAGCTTTGAACTGTATTAATTCATTGGAAAATTTTTAAAAGTGAATATCTTTTAGGCGCCTAATCCACAGTATATTTTAAAATCTTTCATTTTCTTTCTGCTAGTTTTAGTTGAGACTTTAATAAATAGATGCATGACAAAGCACTTCAGCCTCATGGAGTGTATATTCTGCTACACACGGGAAATTCAGGACAGGTCCTGATGTTCTGGACTACAATAATAACAACCTATCTCTATATAGCATTTTGAACACAATAAAATACTCCAAAGCACTTCACAGGGGCCATTACAGAGGACAATATGGCAGCTAATCACATTATAAGATATTGGATGAGACGAGCAAAGGTGTTGTTTGTCTATATGTGCAGGTCATATCATTCACTGGAGTATCTAGAAGTCTAGGTTTTTGGAGCTTGAACAGCAATTGACCGCACCATTGCACATCCACGAGATTGAGAGCTTTGTTGATAGTGTTCTTCTAGATGTCATCACACAGCTTAAAATGTGCAAGAAAAAAGGCAATTGGTGACTGCCAGACAGGAAAGCAGGCATATAGACAACTCACCGTGCCCGGTCTATTCAGACAGAAATGTCCCTAGGCCAACCAATTGAAAGCCGAGCGACACCACTGCTAAGGCAGCTCCTTCCTCCCAGCTGCAGAACCAGGTTCAGCACTTAGCTGTACAGGGAGTGAAAGGAAGAAAAATACTTAATGAGTTCTTTGCGGGCACAGCTGCGATTTCAATGTAAATGAAGCTTTTTGTTGTTGTAAAATTGCTTACTTTTGCCTGTCACCTGCATATCTGTGTGTCCCTATGTAATAGTGACAGCATGACACATAAGTTCATGACCACTCATTATGTGCCTTGAAGCGATGTGAGTGTTGGAAGCCTGCTACAGAATGTGGAAGCAGGGTAGTCAAGGTGTATTTGGACTGATACCATCACCCCTCACGATGGAACACTCTTACCTGTTCTCTTGGCTCTTTTGAAAAGGTGAATGAAGTGCTCATCAATATCTGGGTGAGGGTGGAATGGGGTCAATGCAGTAGGATCTCCAGGGACTGAGGAGTCTGCAGGTCTGTGCACTGGATAGCTCTGAGTGTAATGTTTCCCTTTAAAAGGCCTCACATCACTGAGGCCTACAGATTCCTCTCTCATACATCGAGACACTTACCCCAGCCCTAGGGGCCTTTGCAGCCATTTCCTTTCACATCACATCATTTCATTTTTCAATGCAATGGGAGGTGACAAGGAGCGCTGTTCAGCCAGTGACATTTAGCCTCCACCTCAAGTGTGAGTGATTTCACTAACATCCCGATCCTCTTCCTGATCACTGTCTCTGTGAACCCCATAGATTTCACACCTATCCAGGGCCTTAATAACCTACATTGTGAGCAGCGCATGCAATAGACTAGATTGTGGGAAGTGCAAGTGAAGTGCAGTTTCACCTGGAAGGTACGTTTGGGCCCATGGAGGAGTGAGGAGATAACTGGGCAGGTGCTATACTTACTGTGGTTGCAGGGTAAGGTGCCATAGGTCTGTGTGGGGGGCACAGGAGGGGGATGGTGGTGGGACGATTGTGTTGAAGGAAGAGTGGACCATGATGTCCTGGAGGGAATGGTCCCTGTGGAAGGGCGGACAAGGCTGGGGAGGGGAATATGTGTCTGGTGGTGGCGGATGATCTTCTGGATGTGAATGGGATGGTAGGTAAGGACACAGGGAGCACTATCACTGATGTGTGAGAGTAAAAGTGCCGGAGAATTCTTCGTTGAGGAATAGGGTGGGTATTTTGTAGGTTCCCTTGTCAAAGTTGGTTTCATCGGAACATACGCAAAAGAGATGGAGGAACTGAAAGAATTGGATGAAGTCTTTACAGGAAACGGGGTGTAAAGATGTGTAGTCCAATTAGCTGTGGGGGTTGATGGGTTTATAATGGATATTAGTGAACTGTCTATCCCCAGAAATAGAACCACAGCTGCCAAGGAAGGGAAGGAAGGAATCAGAGATAGACCTGGTGAAAGTGAGGGCAGGGTGGAAATTGGAAGTAGAATCAATGAACTTTTCTAATTCCAGACAAGGAAGGGAAGTAGCACCGATGATACCATTGACATATTGGAGAAAGACCTGTTGGAAGGTTCCGGAATAGGACTGGATGTACCTCCATGTACTTTTTATGTACCTCATGAAGAGACAGACATAGCTGGGGGCCATGCGGGTACCCATGGCCACTACCCTGACTGAAGAAAATGAGAGGAATTCAAAGAGAAGTTGTTGAGGTTGAGGACGAGCTGGGTTGAACAGAGGAGGGTGGTGGTGGGTGGGGATGGTCAGGCCTTTGCTCAAAGAAGAAACTGAGAGCCCTGAGACCATCCTGGTGGGAGATGGACATGTAGTGGGGTTGCACATCCATGGGAAAGAGGGAGTGACCGGAGCCTGCAAACCGGAAATTCTGAAACTGATGTAAAGCATCAGAGGAATTGCAGATTCATATCGGCAGGTGGTCTCAGTTCCTGGCATATTTTTCTGACTTTAATTTATCTTGATGGCCATTGATTCTTCACAACCAAATGGAACAAGTTTCTGAAGACATTATAGTCAACACAGTGTGGAGCTGGAGGAACATCAGAGGAGCAGGATCTTGGTATCTTCTAATACCATCATAGCCGTTCTCAATTGATTCTGCCATGAATCTAGGAAGCCCTATAAAATCTTCTAACATTTGTCCCATGATTCATTGTTCAACAACACACATTGACCTATGGCTCCATGACTGACTGTTCTGTGGCTGGTTGGTCTATGACTGACATCTCCCTGAACATTCATGGTATTACTGGGTGCCTTTTGGCCAGTTTGATCATTATTGTAACTAATTTTACTCTTTCCACCAGATTGTTTTTATTGTCACATGTACTCATGTACAGGAATACAAGAATACAGTGAAAAGTGAACAAAGTTATCATTCTGTGGTGCAATCTTAAAAATTCACGATATAAAATCAGAATTTAAAAAAGGCAAGAGAAGAAATAAAAGAAACAGAGCCAAAGGCAAAAAAAAACACCCAGGTCTTAAAGTTCTCATCCAAAAGGAAAGGAAAATTCCATATTTTATGTCTTATTGTCCTGGGATTTGAATAAGGTTAAGGTCAGGACAACAATTTATATTTTCTATGTTTGTTCATGGCTAAGATCTTGATTGCGAACCAGATACACATTCTCTGCTATCTTAAAACACTTGTGAGGCAGAGTTGTTTTCAGCATACAATACTTTTAACCTTGAGATCTATGCCTTTTAGATAACTGTTGTAGATTGTAATTTCACACATGTATTGATTCGATACGCCCTGGTTTCAAGTTTAAATTACTGAGGTGTCTATTGACTTAAATTGTTTTGTCAAAATGAATTGGCTGGATCACCAATTTACCCTGTAACACATTGGATGTTTCTTCCATTCCAGATTTCACTATCTTATTAACATCTTTGTAGCTATTTGAGCTTGTTTTGCTCTGTAACTTCCCTACTTCTGCATATTTTCTGGAAGCGACCTATTGTCTTAGTAGCTTTTTTGTTAATAGCTGGGCACTGCTTGCGTCTTTGAGAGTTCCTTCTTCCAGAGCATCGAGCCAGATGCTTAATACTTCTGTCCAGCCTTCTTTCCATATTGGCTTGTCACATATATCCTTTGGGGTTTTTTTTAACGTTAAAAATCGACTGCATTCTGTTGCTCTGCTGTGATAAGGCTAGTATCTGATTTAGGATTTAAGCTGCTTTATTCACGTTGTTTTCATGGGCTCTCTTGTGGCACAATGGTAGTGTCCCTACCCCTGGACTGGAAGTTCTGGGTTCAAGAGCATGCTCCAAAAATATTTACTGACAGGTTGGTTTAAAAAAAACAAGTTAAAGATTTTTAATCCAGCTGTATATCAAAGCACTTTATTCTCTTTACCTGATGAGCTTTTAAGCCTGCTGTGTAGCAATACTATTTTAATCTCCTTGTCTTAAAGGCTTCCAACTCTGCTGCATAACAATTCCACTTCCCTCTGCTGCTAACTGTAATGTGCTCTCACGATTTTTCAGCCAAAATAAAGGGTCCCCTGCCAGCTGTGGCTAAAGGTAAGTTTACCCACCTTTGTAACCTAATAAATAATTCTTGTACTTTAATCTGAAAAATAAAGCCTGCTACCAATGGCCTTACTGATGAAACCCATTGCTTTAGCAACTCACTGTTGATATATAAACAGTGTCGACAGCACGTCGAGTAATGCCTGTTGCCTTTCAATTTTAGTTGAGACACCTAAACACAGCCTCTACAAAGTAATCCTGGTTTCTACAGCATTAAACACTTTTTTTTAACGTGCACTATGGCTTCAATTTTGTATCTCCTACTCTTATTGCAGCCATAACTGTTTCCTTACTTTCTCCATCTTTTAGGTTCTGTCTGCTCAGCTTTCTAAATTGCCTCTTTTTCACTTTAATTCTGGCCTCACAATGTTCACACTGCTGTGACCCTGGTTTAAAGTATTTACATAACCCTTGATTTCTTTTTCTGCAGCAGGGGCCTGTGGTTTTCTCCCGCAATGGTGGTAATACTACTTTGAGCTGTAAGTGCATCTATTTTTTATTTCCAGTCTTTTCAGCCTGTAATTGCACCTTTCTTTTTAAAGCTTTCCCTTTGCCTACCAGGGATTTCAACTTCATTCACAGGGCATCAAGTATCCGTGCAGTCACTGATTCTGGACCCCTAATTGGAAACAAATCAGGGTCCAAAGTAATCTGAAACTAACAGGTATATCAAGTGTATGGCTGGAATAAATAGGGAGAGAGGGGGAGGCGGACCGAAGATGGAGAGTAAAGAAGATAGGTGGAGAGAATATAGGTGGGGAGGTAGGGAGGGGATAGGTCAGTCCAGGGAAGACGGACAGGTCAAGGAGGTGGGATGAGGTTAGTAGGTAGGAGATGGGGGTGCGGCTTGGGGTGGGAGGAAGGGATGGGTGCATCCCAAAACCAGCCCAGTTCGTCCCCTCCCCCCACTGCACCACACAACCAGCCCAGCTCTTCTCCCCCACCCACTGCATCCCAAAACCAGTCCAACCTGTCTCTGCCTCCCTAACCTGTTCTTCCTCTCACCCATCCCTTCCTCCCACCCCAAGCCGCACCTCCATCTCCTACCTACTAACCTCATCCCACCTCCTTGACCTGTCCGTCTTCCCTGGACTGACCTATCCCCTCCCTACCTCCCCACCTATACTCTCTCCACCTATCTTCTTTACTCTCCATCTTCGGTCCGCCTCCCCCTCTCTCCCTATTTATTCCAGTTCCCTCTCCCCATCCCCCTCTCTGATGAAGGGTCTAGGCCCGAAATGTCAGCTTTTGTGCTCCTGAGATGCTGCTTGGCCTGCTGTGTTCATCCAGCCTCACACTTTATTATCTCGGATTCTCCAGCATCTGCAGTTCCCATTATCTCTGGTATATCAAGTGTGTCAGCTCCACAAAGCTTCGAGTTCATACTTGCTTCTGCATTTCCCTATCCAGATCTGAGGTGTTTCTTTGCCGCTGTAATGTAAATTTTCTCGTGTGGAATTATGCTACAAGTTTGCCTGCTGCAAGTTGCTTGATTGTTCGGGTCTTTTCGTGGCTAACCAAGTCTTCTTAAAGCACTGGAAATTTCCCTTGGGTTCACTGGCATTCTTTCCAAACAGGTAAATCAAGTTCTACTCTACACCACTGCCTACTATGCCATATGGGCATGTTATAGCGATCAGTGCCAACATGTGTTTGGATAGATTGCTGCCATCATCTTGTCTAACAGGTTTACAGGGTTGACAGGGTCTAAAATGTAGGCAAAAACCCATCAGTTAAACAAAAAAGAAGAGGCTGATGTCTTAAACAAGATGTAGTTTTTTGCATAATAGTCATCCGATACAAGTATTCATTGCAAGTTAAAACAACATTGTTAGTGAGGCAATGAGGACAGTTCAATCGTAAAAACTGAAAGAACTGCAGATGCTGTAAATCAGAAACAAGAGACAGAAGTTACTGGAAAAGCTTAGCAGGTCTGGCAGCACCTTTGAAGAAAAAAATCCAAGTTAAAGTTTTGGGTCTGGTGACCCTTCCTCTGGGGATGCTGCCAGGCCTGCTGAACTTTTCCAGTTCAATAGTAAGTCTGTTTACCTTGAGACCCAGGGCAGTCTTGCCTGTCCCCATCCAAGTCGCTGTGACATCATCAAGTTGACTATGTTTCAGCTTTAACCCTTTCAGAACCATTGCCTTATACAACAGGATTTTGGGAAAGGCTCTTGTAGTGCACTCTAGTGTCCTTACCTCTGAGCCAGGAGGCCTGTGTTTGAGTCCCTTGTGCACCAAAAGTATCTATGAACATCTCTGAATAGGTCGATTTGAAAATAAATATAATCCACCCTTGCACCATATTCTGGAAACGTGGCTCCCAGAAGCATTGCCTGTGCATACACCGTTTCCATGGTGATAAATTCCAAGAGATTCTGTGATATTTTAAAGGTAACTGAGTTATTTGCACTGACTATGACAGTAGAGGCCAAACTCTATTAATCAAGGGCTCACAAAACTGATTGTTGATCTGTATTCAATAATGTGTAAATAAACAATAAGGCTATATATCAATCATTGTCAATGATATAAAAATTACTTACAGACTCTGTAGCAGCCTCTGAGGATTTGGCAGTGTCAGCATGGGCTCTTATTCAGAATATCCACATGATGAGCAGATTTTTACAAGTGAGATCAGCAACCCAATGTTGAGGGGAAAAGCAAGTTGTCGCCCCTCATTTGCTAGCGGTGAGGTCTACAATTTCATAGCAGGTGACATCTGAACTGGCTGCTACAGGTCTGCTACAGACTAGGGATGGCAGCTAGTCTCCTGTTACTGCCAGCTCAATCAGAGCATGGTATCTCTGATGCCTCACCAGCACTAACAGAAGAGGAGGTTACTGCTGATGAATGCAGGAATGTTCTCTATAGCAGGTAAATAAGAAATAAAAATTAGACTCACATCAGAGGGGAAAACCCTCTAAGGACACAGTAGGGACTGCTTGTAGCTACTTCTTTTGTTTTAGAATGACCTACTTTTTACCATGTGTGGCTGGGAGGCTGATCCCATCCTGTCCTGAGGGTTGTGGCGTGGAGGTTGCCCTACATTCTACAAAATAGCACCCATAAAATGGCCTTTAATGATGTAAATTGGCAACCTGCTCCCCAACTAGACTAACATCAATGAAATATGCTGACTGCAGGATTATGTGAGTCCATATCTCCAAGATATGGGTGGCAAAGGTGGCTCAGTGGTTAGCACTGCTGCCTCATAGCATCAGGGACTCAAGTTCAATTCCACCCTCAGGTAACTGTCTGTGTGGAGCTTGCACATTCTCCCCATGTCTATGTGGGTTTCCTCCAGGTGCTCCGATTTCCTCCTACAGTCCAAAGGTGTGCAGGCTGGGTGGATTGGCCATGCTAAATTGCCTGTAGTGTTCAGGGGCGTAGCTCAGGTGGGTTATATGTGGATGGGTCTGGGTGGGATGATCCAAGAGTCCGTGTGGATTTGTTGGGCCAAGAGGCCTGTTTCCACACTGTAGGGATTCTAAAAAAAAGATTTTATTTGCACTCCCCTGCCCCCATTGGCCTCATAGCCTACCACCCAGATACAAATAAAGCATAGGCTCCTTACGATCAGTGAGTTTCTTAATGCTGTTTTTACCCCTGGCATATTTTTCATCTTCCTATTGTTCAACTTACATCTTGACAAAATGGTTAGAACTTTTTTCTCTTTTCCAACAGCTGCAAATATATAGAACATAGAACATTCCAGTGCAGTGCAGGCCCTTTGGCCCTCAATGTTACGCCAACCTGTGAAACCAATCTGAAGCCCACCTAATCTTCATTATTCCATTATCGTCCATATGTTTATCCAATGACTATTTAAATGCCCTCAAAGTTGTCGAGTCTACTATTGTTGCAGTTCCCTTACTACTCTCTGAGTAAAGAACCTACCTCTGACATTTGTCCTATATCTATCATCCTTCAATTTAAAGCTATGCCCCCTCATGCTAACCATCACCATCTGAGGAAAAAGGCTCTCACTGTCCACCCTATCTAATCCTCTGATCATCTTGTGTGTCTCTATTAAGTCACCTCTTAACCTTCTACTCTCTAACGAAAACAGCCTCAAGTCCCTCAGCCTTTCTTCATGAAACCTTCCCTCCATACCAGGCAACATCCTAGTAAATCTCCTCTGCACCCTTTCCAATGCTTCCACATCTTTCCTATAATGCAGTGACCAGAACTGTATGCGACACTCCAAGTGCGGCCGCATCAGAGTTTTGTACAGCTGCAACATGATCTCATGGCTCTGAAACCCAATCCCTCTACCAATAAAACTTAACACACCATACGCCTTCTTAACAACCCTATCAACCTTGGTGGCAACTTTCAGGGATCTATGCACATGGACACCGAGATCTCTCTGTTCATCCACACTACCAAGAATCTTATCATTAGCCCAGTACTCTGTATTCCTGTTTCTCCTTCCAAAGTGAACCACCTCACACTTTTCTGCATTAAACTCCAATTGCCACCTCTCAGCCCAGCTCTGCAGCTTATCTGTGTCCCTCTGTAACCTACAGCATCCTTCGTCACTATCCACAACTCCATCAACTTTAGTGTCATCCACAAGTTTACTAACCCATCCTTCTACGCCCTCATCCGGGTCATTTATTAAAATGACAAACAGCAGAGGCCCCAAAACAGATCCTTGTCGTACACCACTAGTAACTGAACTCCAGGATGAACATTTCCCATCAACCACCATCCTCTGTCTTCTTACAGCTGGCCAATTTCTGATCCAAACCGCTATATCACCCTCAATTCCATGCCTCCGTATTTTCTGCAATAGCCTACTTTGGGGAACCTTATCAAACACATTATTGAAATCCATACACACCACATCAACCACTTTACCCTCATCTACCTGTTTGGTCACCTTCTCAACGAACTCAGTAAGGTTTGTGAGGCACGACCTATCCTTCACAAAACCGTGCTGACTATCCCTAATCAAATTATTCCTTTCTAGATGATTATAAATCCTATCTCTTGTAATACTCTCCAACACTTTATCCACAACCAAAGTATGGCTCACTGGTCTATAATTACCAGGGTGTATCTACTCCCCTTCTTGAACAAGGGAACAACATTTGCTATCCCCCAGTCTTCTGGCACAATTCCTGTAGACAATGATAACATAAAGATCAAAGCCAAAGGCTCTGCAATCTCATCCCTAGCTTCACAGAGAATCCTAGGATAAATCCCATCCACCCCAGGGGACTTATCTATTTTCACACTTTCCAGAATTGCTAACACCTCCTCCTTGTGAACCTCGATCCCATCTAGTGTAATAGCCTGTATCTCAGTATTCTCCTCGACAACATTGTCTTTTTCATGTGTGAATAGCAACAAAAAATATTCATTTAGTGCCTCTCCTATCTCTTCAGACTCCATGCACAACTTCCCACTACTGTCCTTGACTGGCCCTAATCTTACTAAGTCTGACATACCTTTAGAAAGCTTTAGGGTTTTCCTTGATCTTACCTGCCGAAGACTTCCCTTGTCCCCTCCTGGCTCTTCTTAGCTCTCTTTTTAGGTCCTTCCTAGCTAATTTGTAACTCTCAAGTGCCCTGACTGAGCCTTCACGCCTCATCTTTACATAAGCCTCCTTCTTCCTTTTGACAAGAGATTCAACTTCTCTAGTAAACCATGTTTCCCTTGCTCGACCACTTCCTCCCTGCCTGACAGGTACACACTTATCAAGCACACGCAGTAGCTGTTCCTTGAACAAAATCCACATTTCAATTGTGCCCAGCCCCTGCAGTTTCCTTCCTCATCCTATGCATCCTAAATCTTGTCTAGTTGCCTCGTCATTGCCTTTCCCCCAGCTATAACTCTTGCCCTGCAGTATATACCAATCCCTTTCCATTGCTAAAGTAAACATAACAGAATTGTGGTCACTATCACCGAAGTGCTCACCTACCTCCAAATCTAACACCCGGCCTGGTTCATTACCCAGTACCAAATCCAATGTTGCCTCACCTCTTGTTGGCATATTTACATACTGTGTCAGGAAACCCTCCTACACACATTGGACATAAACTGATCCATCTAAAGTACTTGAACTAAAGCGTCTCCAGTCAATATTTGAAAAGTTAAGGTCCCCCATAACGACTACCCTGTTACTTTCGCTCCTATCCAGAATCATCTTTGCAATCCTTTCCTCTATATCTCTGGAACTTTTCAGAGGCCTATAGAAAACTCCCAACAGGCTGACCTCTCCTTTCCTGTTTCTAACCTCTGCCCATACCACCTCAGTAGACAAGTCCTCGTCAAATGTCCTTTCTGTCACCGTAATACCCTCCTTGACTAACAATGCCACACCTCCACCTCTTTCACCACCTTCCCTGATCTTAGTGAAACATCTAAACGCCAGAACCTGCAATAACCATTGCTGCCCCTGCTCTGTGTCTCCGAAATGGCCATAACATCAAAGTCCCACGTACCAACCCATGCTGTAAGTTCACCCACCTTATTCTGGATGCTCCTGGTGTTGAAGTAGACACACTTCAAACCTCCTTCCTGCCTGCTGGTACACTCCTGCAACCTTGAAACCTTATTCATGACCTCACTACTCTCAAGCTCCTGTACACTGGAGCTACAATTCAGGTTCCCATTCCCCAGTTGAATTAGTTTAAACTCTCCTGATGAGCATTAGCAAATTTCCCCCCCAGGATATTGGTACCTCTCTGTTATTCAATAAGAAATGTAACACATATCATATGGCCTGTCTTGGCTGCCAAGGATATGTTTTCTTCTCAAGTGGCCAGCTTAAAATTCCATTTCAGGTCCAGTGACCATTCCTCAGCAGTTCTAGCAGCATCCTCAGAGGAAGGGTCACTGGACCCGAAACGTTATCTCTGTTTTCTCCTTCACAGATGCTGCCAGACCTGCCAAGCTTTTCCAGCAACTTTGTTTTTGTTCCTGATTTACAGCATTCGCGGTTCTTTTGGTTTTTAAAATTCCGTTTTATTGACGTGCTGTGGCTTTCAGTCAATCCATTAGTCGACCATTTTGAAAAGGTATCACTGACAGAAAGGTGTAGAGCTGGATGAACACAGCAGGCCAAGTAGCATCATAGGAGCAGGAAAGCTGACGTTTCAGGCCTAGACCCTTCTTCAGAAAACATCCCAGGGTTTTTCATTTAATGCAGAATGAACATTGGTGTTCTGCAGCCCTCAAGTTGAAGGGAGGCCAATCTGTATCTGCCGTGCTCTTTGAACTGTAAGACTGTCTGTAAAATTCTAAAAATAAAGCCTTCCAGAACTGTGTCAAAATTCCCATACCAATTGTTAACTAGATTTTTAGAATTTAGCAAGATTTTAGAGCTGTCATTATTTGTTTTATTTTGTTCCGTTGACTTTGTGGTTATTTTCTGATGTAGCAATAGAATGTACAATACCCATAATGTTATATGATATTATTTAGAATATAACTGCATTGAGCTGGTATCACTTAGATTCACCAGCATGAGAAAAATATGAGGACAAATTAATTGCGATGGCCTTGAGTAAAGGAGATTGAAAGACAGCCCTGCTACTTCAGGCACTGTTGAAATAAAACTACATTGGCCTTCTTGGGACTATACTCATTGGAATTTAGAAGAATGAGGGGGTATCTTTTGTAATATAAAATTCTGAAAGGAATGGATAGTATAGAAGCAGAGAGTTGTTTCCACTGCTGGGTGAAACTAGAACAATGGGACACAGCGTCCAGTTCTGGTCGCCCTATTATAGGAAAGATGTGGATGCTTTGGAGAGGGTTCAGAGGAGGTTTACCAGGATGCTGCCTGGACTGGAGGGCTTATCTTATGAAGAGAGGTTGACTGAGCTCGGTCTCTTTTCATTGGAGAAAAGGAGGAGGAGAGGGGACCTAATTGAGGTAAACAAGATAATGAGAGGCATAGATAGAGTTGATAGCCAGAGACTATTTCCCAGGGCAGAAATGGCTAACACGAGGGGTCATAGTTTTAAGCTGGTTGGAGGAAAGTATAGAGGGGATGTCAGAGGCGGGTTCTTTACACAGAGAGTTGTGAGAGCATGGAATGCGTTGCCAGCAGCAGTTGTGGAAGCAAGGTCATTGGGGACATTTAAGAGACTGCTGGACATGCATATGGTCACAGAAATTTGAGGGTGCATACATGAGGATCAATGGTTGGCACAACATCGTGGGCTGAAGGGCCTGTTCTGTGCTGTACTGTTCTATGTTCTATGTTCAGCCGCAAGATTTAGGACTGAGTTAAGGAGGAATTTCTTCACCCAAAGGGTTGTGAATCTGTGGAACTCCCTGCCCAGAGAAGCAGTTGAGGCTACCTCATGGGATGATTCTGCAGCAGAGATAGACATATTTTTGAATAGTAAATGAGTTAAGGGTTATGTTGGGTGGGCGAGCAAGTGGAGCTGAGTCCATGATAAAATCAGCCATGATCTTATTGAATGGCAGAGTAATCTTGAGAGGCCAAATGGTCCAGTCCTGCTTCCAGCTCTTATGTTCTTATGTTTTTTTGAGCATTCACATTATTACAAGACCTATTTCTTCACCCAATCATTTTAAAATGTAGACACTCCTAAGCTATATTCCCGTGAATTTCTGTAATACATTCCATGAGAGCAAGGCTGCCTGTTGAGAAAGCAAAGTTGTGATAGCAGCCTTTATGAACATGCAGCACTGCTGAAATATTAGCCTTAGCTAGGATGCCATGCTGACAGGATACCTGTTCCTACTTGTGAATCCAATAATCCCCGCTGGAAGGTGTGTTATGTGAACAGTAGATAAAAAACATAATCAAGTTTAGCTATATTTCTCCATAAAGTCAAAAATCTAATAGGAGGGCTGCCAGCAAAGTGCAACCTCACCTCAGGGATATTTAGGCAAAACAGGTAGAAAATGGGAGAGAATGCCTTGTATTAACCATTAGCCAAAATATGTGATCAGAGAGAATAACTTGGAACCACGGCACTAATTGTCCATGAAAATTATTGACATTAATCTGGAGACAACGACAACTGCAGATGCTAGAACATTTGTTAACTCTAGCTTTTCCTCTCTCTGTTTATTTCTGGGCTCCCCTCCCCTTTCCCATTCCTGATGAAGGGTTTCAGCCCAAAACGTTAACTTTCCTGCTCCTCGGCTGCTGTCTGACTTGCTGTGCTTTTCTAGCCCCACATTTACTGACATTAGTCTATCTGACTTCTTGACTTCTTGCTAATATAGTAACTGAGCAAGTAAGGAAGTTTGTGAATTACATTCCCCAGTGTTTTTGTAGCATAACTGCTGAACATTGTCAGTCTGTAACAATGCTGTCACTGTGAAAAGATTATTTTGTCCTGGTTTTTTATTTTGAAGACAAATTGTGAAGGCAGAAGTGCGAAAGATTCTAGGGAGCACCAAAACTAAAACAGTTTAACTATGGAAGGGGAATGGTCAGTTCTCCCAGTTCAGGGTTCTGTAGTTTATTTTTAGCTGCAGTAGTGACAAGATGCTTTGAGTATTGGTAAGGTTGCAAGCTTCAGTAAAGGATTCCTAACTGACTTTCTCTGAAATCTCTCTGGATATTGTTCCCTTATGCCTGTAAGAATCTGCGTTTGAATTTCCCTTTTTGCCAAAGGGTATGTTTATTGGAAGTGACTATTTGGAACAGTAATTCGTTAATTTGCTGTAACAGGTCACCTAGTTTTTCTAATAGCTAAGTTACTCAAAATTTCTGCTTTTTTTTTGTTCTTGTTTTAACTGTAGTGTTTAAATAAATTCTGTTTTGCTTAAAGCTGAGTGGTTTGACCAGATGCATCAGACCTGGAATGGCCATTTCACTTCTGCCTTTAAAATAAGAATAAGTCAGGGTCTGATCTACTTTCGTAAAGCATTTTTGAGAGGGTCTGACCTGATCCATAACAAACCACACGAAAAGTAAATAACAAGTTTTGTGATAGCCTGCAGTAACTTATGGTAATGTAATTAGTAATGAATCATCAAGCCATTTCTTCATTTTCCTGGAAATGAGAAGTTTGTGTTATTGGAAATTCCCACATATCTTGGATATGACTGGGTTTTCAGATCTGACAGCTCTACCATTACAATATTCCTTTGTGATTCCATTTACATCAACCAATTGAATCAGAGAATCATGGAATAGTTTTTATAAGGATGGAAACTATTTAGAAGGAAGCCAGCAGAAATTATCAATTTGGAATACTGCCTATTTTAGTTTTTGACACAGTCTACTTATGCTTGGAGCCATTTACTGCGGCATTCCAAATAAACTAAGTAGACTTCCTTTAAGCGTCTTTTCACTGGATTCCCGGAAGATTTATGGAAGCGTTTTTCTAATTCTTACTGTTGCTTCCCATTGTTGTCAGTCAATGGAAGATGCAAGCGTACAAAGATGACCCCTGCAGACAGCTTTGCTGCTTAGCACTTAAAGAGGAATCTTTTGATACATGCGAACATTTCATGCAAATAATGTTCTTGGTCTTACAATATATAAAACAACATCAATATTTTATATTTATTTATTGACATTACGTCTGAAGATGATTTATACAAGTATTATCAAAACAACTAAACTACAAGACTGCAGGTAACCAATGATTTGCAAAAATGGGCAATTAGAATTAGGAATAAGAGTGTAACAATTAGAGGCCAGACTAGATCATACAGCTGTTGGATGCTACTCTGCCATGCAATATGATCATAGCTCATCTTCAGCCTCAACTTCACTTTCCTCTCCATCTCCAAACCCTTTTATTCCCTAAGAGATCAACGCTTTATCCCAACTTTGAAAATACTTGATGAATGAGCATCCACAAATCTCTGAGGTAGAGAATTCCAAAGATTCACAACCTTCTGAATGAAGAAATTTCTCCTCATCTCAGGATGAAATAATCAAACATTTACTTTAATTCTGTGCTGCTGAGTTCTAGATCAACCAGCTAGGCTTATTAAGCTCTCAGTGTCTACCCTTCAAAGAAGTTAGAATCTTAGATGTTTCAGTGAAATCCCCTTTCACTCTTTTAATCTTCAGAAAGAGAGTCTATTTTCTCAGTCTCATCATCTGACAACACTGCCATTCCAGGAACCAATCTAGTGAGCCTTAGCAATACTGTCTCCAAAGCAAGTACATAATTCCTAATGTATGGAGAGCAAAACTGTGCACAGTACTCCAGGTGAATTTTGGCAAAAGCCCTGCAGCAAGATATAGTGAAGGACAGGGGAAGGGGAAAACCACCTTTAAGTAGTGGATGAAACATCTACTTTTGTAAATATATCTTCACTTACACTCTTAAAATGTCTGCTGTAGTGTAATTTTCACTGTTGAACCTGGTGAAGTCACCTCATGTGAAAGATATGCAGCCTCTATAGGCATCAGTTATTGAAAGAAGTTGTAATGGCCAAACATGTGCTCATTGCTTTAAGCAAATGACTGTTTGGCAATAGATAGCTTTGGACATCAGGCATCCTGGTATCATGACATTGCTGATTGCAACCAAAGCACTGCACTTTAATGAAGATAATACTGAGGCTAACACAATGTGCTTGAGAGGTGCCTACATGTATCATTCCACAGTTGTGAGTGAGGATATGGAATCTGTGATAATCAAGTAAGGAGTGTACTTGAAAATATGAGGAAATTGAAGTTTGGATTTTCAGTTTTTTTTCACAATCGGAAGGAAAAGTGGAACCATGTGATGTTCTTTTGCTGAAACTGGATTTGATACTTTTATGATAGACTCCTGCATCACAATTCTTTGGAAAAAAGAAGTAAAACTGCCCAGAAACAAATTGGTTGTCAGCAGCAATTTGACATAGAACCAAGAGGAGAGAGAGCAGTTGGAACTCAGACCCTCAAATGTGCCAGTAAATAACATCACTCTCTCTCATTCTCTTTCTCCATGAGTAGAAAAGTAATAAACACTCAAAGACTTTGCACAATGAAAGAAAACTTCATACCAAAACCAAGACCTAGGAATCCAGCTGGCTAAACTGTGGATCGCTACAGTCAAAAACAATGTGATATTATTGCCCAAAAAAATCCCAAAAATTACAAAAATGTCACCTCATTTCCCTTTTTGGATTAGACTCTGACTTACAGACTTTAGCACCTTTCTGCCTTAATCTCTCCCATCCAAGGTATGCCTAACAAGACTGTTTTTCTCACTTTTCTTGTCCGTCCTGAATGAAAATTTATGGATTTAAAAGGTGTATTGTTTGAGTTTGCATTTTAGCAATTAGTTTTTTTTAACTTAGATAGTAGTCACAGTCAGGCATTATCTATCCTAGAGATTAAATTTGTCATTTTCACATGTAGAAACTCATAGAATAATGGGGCTTGATTTCCTGAACCTTATTCGTTTCAGAGTTGTGATATTCCAGGCATCTCGGACAAATATTTTGCTCTATGTATCAGGTTCTTAAAGGAACTTACTGCCATTCATGTCTGGGAGGTGTACAATGGGCAGCGCAAAAGCCCACTCTCTTCCGCAATGCATTGGTATTACCAAGAAAAGCCGTACAAAATGCCACTTCCCACAGATTTAAGGGTCTCCTAGAGCATGTGCAAGCATTTCAGAGCACTTTAGCTGTCTTGTCACTCTGAAAGCTTGAGGGCTTACTGATAGTGAAAGATAAAAGCATATTCTTCATGATTCCTCTCTATCCACAGGCTATCGTGAGGGATTTCACTGCACAGCCCTCGGAGAGGATATCCTGATGGAAACATCGTGATACCTAACCAATGTACAAAACAATATTAATGCACTGTTTTATTTACTGCTGCTTTTTCCAAAGAGACTATAAGAAATGTCACGCATACATACTTGAAATTGAGATCAGCCAAAGATATGAGGTATACAATTAGATAGGAAACCAAATGTTTATTTGGCAACACAAAGAACATTACAGCACAGGAACTTGCACTTCAGCCAATTCCAAAGCTCAAGTCCCACTAGCTCTGGAGGTCTGTAATAAAATCTCTGAACCTGTTGATTTGAACTAAAAACCTACAATCCAATTTGATTGCAGATGAGTGGTAGTATCACTGGATGAATGATTAATACAATTGTTCCTGCAATGTTCTCACCTGTAAAGAACACTCTGCTTCCAAAGAGAAAAAAGTAACTCGTTCCATCCACTCTGGATGAGGTGGCAGCCATTTTGTTTCCTTATTGCAATAATGTATTTGGTGCAAAGAAGGCAGTTTAAGATCCATGCCCTCATCAGTGAGTTGCAGATTCCACTTGATGCACCCCCAATCATTCATGCTCTCTTTCATGTCACTGTCCCTGCTTCCCAAGTAACAGTTCAACTTCCTCTAGTTTCTGGTCAGCCCCGTTATATAGCTGTTGATATTTCCAAATAACACCATCAGCCTGTCGTTTTGAGAGTTTCCATGACTATCCCGGCTATGTATTCTCCTCATATTGTGGTCAGAGTAAGTGTGACTTGTGAGAATCTCCCTTCTGCAGTTTCCCATCCATCAATATGACCTAGGAAATCCCACCCTTCTTGAATGGCCCCCTCTCACTATCATCATTCCCTCAGTAACCCAGACCAGTGACCTCTGGCTGACATGCTGACTGGCATTTCAATGCATTTACTTTCAGTTCTGGAAGCTGCTGCCGTGCACAGACCCTGGAGGTCCACACAGAAGCAGGAAATATTACACAGAAAGTAGGTGTCCAACCCCCGGAATGAACCCTATGACTGAATGTGGTGGCACCCCATGACTGACCACAGACCCCCTTCACACCAAGGACTGATCCTCTTTTACATTCAGACATGGCCATTTGGCTGAAGCACACACACTGTGTTCACTCCATAGGCTGCTGCCACATGCTGTAGGTGTGACACTGCTATAGTCCAGTGACACACAGTGTTCTGTCCACACTCCTTGATTGTTCACTTCTCTGAACAATGGCAAGCTAACTGCCTCTTCTACTGCACTAAAATAAAACCTAAAAAAATGTTAAGTAAGTAATAAGTAAGTAAGGTAAGAGCTACAAAAGATATCCTTATGTCGATGTATGTGTGTCCCTGCAGCCGGTGCCCTGGCAGAAGAATGCAAGGTATAAGTGGCTATGAGTTCCTGTCAAATCCTAAAGGGCTGAATTGGTGTGTGATGTGGCTGGTGGCTTATCGATGCCCAGTTACATGGATAGAGAGTGGAAGAGGATGGTGTCCATGGAGCATATAGAGAAATGGCAGTGACAGTGGAGCTGGACAAAGGCCTGGGGCAGCAAATGGTGAATAGTATCCCTTTCAAAAATTGGCACCATCTAATTTCTTGGGGAAGGAGGGAAGAATTTGGAGCTGCACAGAAGTGAGGTGAGGTTTGATAATAATGATATGTAAATACATAGAAATAAGGTAGTCACCACTTATTAGCAAGATTTAGAACTCGCTGTTTTAAACCTTAAATGTCTAATCAGGAAATGTACTTGTTCGATATCGAGAATCTGATTTTCATAACCTGTTCCATTGAGGTTTTTGGAAACATGCATAATCAGCTTTATAATAGACCAGCATTGCTTCAGACAATAGATTTACATTATGTTTCTTTTAGTTGGCACTGCAGGCGAAAACAGCAGCTGTCATCCATTTAAAATATTCTTCCACTGTTTTGTTATTTAACCTTTCATCCAGAAATGTTTCAGAGGAATTTTAATTATTACTTCTGCTGAAGTCTTGCTTTGAAAGCCAAGCCAAGAAAGTGTGTCTTGCTTGAACTTGAGTCACCTCAAGAAATTATTGGTTCACTCAATGCTCCTACTAAACTGTTCCCAGGGATAAAACACTTCTGGTTGCCAGGGAAATGTTGTTCAGAGTTAACACATGCATTGCCAAGTTCATGTGATGATTTTTCTTATCAATTGTCAAGGTAAAGACATTCTTGCAGCTCTGCTAAGGCAGTAGCATAAATCACAATCAAGTTCACCACATGAAATTGTTCCCATTTGCAGGTGAATGACTAGGGGACAATAAGGACTGTAGATACTGGAAGCCAGAGTCTATGGGTGTGAAGCTGAAAAGGCACAGCAGGTCAGACAGCATCAGAGGAACAGGAAAGTCAGTGACCTGATAAAAGGCTTCAGCCTGAAACATTGACTTTCCTGCCTCTCTAATGTGTCTGACCTGCTGTGCTTTCCTTGCCTCACACCTATAAGCTCAGGTGAATTACGTAGAGCTGTAAAGTGTGGGAGTAATGCTAGTAAAATTTGCCAGTGACAAGCCTGTGGGAACATTGTTACTGATGCTAATGCACTTTCAGGCCTCTCACGATTTCTATATTCAGCCTGCTAGTCATCACAAGCCCTAATTTAGTACTGCTGCCCAGGAGCCAATGTTCCCAAAAGCTTAGTGTTGCTCAAACTTATTCTGTTTCAGTAAAGTGAGGCAGCTATCAAGATTGCATATATACAGAAGTGAGAAGTTCCTCAAATAAACAGGTAGGTAGGTAGAGAAAGATAGAAATTTTTGTCAAAGTTATCTGAATAGAGAGAATATGTTTGTCTATAGATAGTGGCATTTGCTTCTGAGCGCTTTCCAGAATATAAACTGATTTCCAGACCTTCCTCTTACTCGCCATCAAATATCAGCACCATTATTGTGAAAGCATTCTTTTTGAGGCCTGTTGTCTTGATTCCATATGCTATCTGAAAGGCTTGTGTGCCAGCAAGTGCTTGGGTGCACAAGCTGCAAAGAGACTTGAAACAGATCAGCTGGTCAGCTATTTGGAGTGCTCACTGATACTGAATGTAAATGGCACATATTTAAAAACATAACTAAAATACAATTGAAACCACGTGCATCTTTAATATAAAAAAAAGGGCATGAGGCAGGATGGAGCCAGGGTGGCTGATAATCACGTACAAAGGCATATGACTTCCACACGTCAAATAATTACCAAGACAGTCAATAGAAATACCACACACAAGTCCAGAAAAATAAAGCTTCCATTAGATGAGATAACAACTAATGTCAAAGGTGATAGTTGACAATTGCAGTAGTAACGAAAGAAGGATTTTAGTCATCTTCGATGATCAGAGGGCTGTCACGATGGTTTTAGGCTTTTGAAGGTAACTTCGAGGGTGTTGTGCAGGTATTCAATAAATATTTTATTCCTGAAGATGATCCTCAACTCCATGTTATAGTTTATGCTGTTATGCTGTTAACTGTTTTATTGAAACAGATGAGGAGTAGTAGCTTTGAAGGTTCATTGACCTTCTCTGCATCACCACATCCCAAACCCTACTAGCCAATTTCACTTCTGAGGTTGTACCTATTCAAGGCCCCAGAGTTAGCAGCCTCATTTTTAGTCTCAGTCAATGCTCTCAGAGTGGAATATGGTAAAGTCTCATGAGCTTTAGTATCCCTTTAATATAATCAGCAACATTTAAAATGTTTAAGCACAGCCACCATTTCTCTTGCTGTCACTGGCTTCTGTGGTAGGAATCCTGCCAGGAGCCCACTACGAATATGTAATAAACATATTCCCCATCCAGTTCCGAAGAAAGGTCACTGGACCTGAAATGTTAACTCCAATTTCTCTCTACAGATGCTGCCAAACCTGCTGGGGTTTTCAAACAATTTCTCTTTTGTTTCAGATTTCCAGCATCTGCAATTCTTTTGGGTTTTTTTTCCCATCTGAGGAAATTGATTGTGGGCCTGAGCAGCTGGCATAAATACCACATGGAAAGAAAGCCTAGGTGTTAGGTTTAATTTGAAATCTTGTTGAATAATTTTGTTCTTCACATTAATAGATAATCTCACCGTCCAAAGATGCAGTTGAGAAAAAATCTGCTCCTTTGAAACCATCAGTCACCTGTAGAATGAACACATTTCTGCTGTGTGGATAAGCTTTTCTCATTTTCTTATTTCAGAAGGTTAATCTCAGTAGGTTACATCCATGAAATTACTGTGATGTGGCATAAAGTGACGATCGCTGAGGCTTGTGGCAGAGTATTTTAAAACATTACATGCAAAATTCAGCAATGCTACTAACAAGGTACCACAATTGGTGAGTCTGTGAGTCACTGTTACAGACTGTGGAGAGATCATGCTGTGGTTCCCTTCATTCTACTACTCAACTGACCAAAGACAGTTGTGCCCACTTTCCTGCGTTTTCCCCACAACTCTTGATTCCCCAAATGATCAAGAACATATCAATCTCAGCCTTAAATATACACAAGGACTTTTCCTTCACTTGCTTCTCTCTGAGGCAAGGAGTTCCAAAGACTCACAAGCTTCAGAGAGAAGAAATTCCCCCTCATCGCCATCCTTAATTCTGAGACTGTGTTCTGTGATCCCAGACTCTTCCCATGAGGGGAAACATCCTCTCAAGGATCCTGTCAAGCTTCTTAACAATTTTAGATGTTTCAATGAGATCATCCTTTCATTCTTCTAAATTCCAGTGAGTCCCAAATGGCTTAGCCTTTTCTCATAAGACAATCCATACCAGGGATCATCCCCGTGAATCTTCTCTGAATTGCCTCCAATGAAATGGTATATTTACTTAAATAATGGGACCGAACAGCTTTCTGTAAACACATCAACAAACACATTGATTTGGAGCCAATCTACCATCCCCTGAGAAAAAGAACAGGAAATGGCATCACCATTGCAGGAAATGACATCACCAACCCAAGGAAACCTAACCAGATAAATAGAAAGCGGGACATAACACCAGCGCTTCGTCGGAGGCTCACTGATGATGTTACCTAGAATGGTGACGAAATGTCTGAGAACTAACCTTCCAGCTCAGTGAGCAAACTCACATCCAGAACCTCAACCTGACCTACAAATCTTCTCAAAACTTGCTAGCTTTCTGTAATTTTCCTCCACATAAATAATATTCTGTTCTTTTGTTCTCCTTTCCAAAATGAACAGTGTCACATCTTTCCATACTGTAGGTCATAGCTTTTTGCTGACTTACTTAACATATTAATAATTCTCCATTAACCATGTGTATACCTCTGACAACCTGCCTTATCACCTATTTTGTGTTGTTGGTGCACATGGCTACAGTACATTCACTTCCTTCCTCTGTGTCATTAATATATATTGTGAGCAGTTGTAGTCCCAGCACTGATCCCAGGTTTACAACCTGAAAACTCTTCTCCCCACTAAACAAAATAGTGAGAGAAGTGTGATGTTGGAAATCAGAAACAGAACTAGAATTTCTGGGAAGACTCAGCACAGCATTTGTGGAGAGAAATCAGAGTAAACATTTTGGGTCCTGTGACTTTATCCCTATTCACTGTTTTCTGTTTTGTAGCCAATTTTCTATTCATGCCAATATACTACCTCCAACATCATGGGCTCTAATCTTAAAACTTAATTGTTTGTGCAGTAGCTTGTGAAATGCTTTCTGGAAGTCCAAATACAACACATCTACTGGTTCCCCTCTAACAACTCTTGTTGATACTTAAAAAATCTCTAACAAATTAGTTAGACACAATTTCTCTTTCATAAACCCATACAGACTCTGCTTGATCAGATTATAATTTTCCAAATATTCTGTTACTTCATTACTAATTGTTCCAGTACTTTTCCAATAATAGACATCAGGCTAATCAGCCTATAGTTACTTACATTTTGCCTACCCACTTTTTGTACAAGGGTGTCACATTTGTAACTTTCCAATCCTCTGGACCTTCTCCAGAATACAATGGTTTTCAGAAAATTACAACTAATGCATCCATTATATCTGTAGCCACCTCTTTTAGGATCCTAAGATCAGGGTCAGGAGACTTTATCTGCCTTTGGCCCCATTAATTTGTCTAATACCTCTTCTAAAGTGATTGTGATGGTACTTAATTCCTCCATTATTCTTTAGTATTAATAGAAAGTTCAAAGTATCTTCCACCATTGATGCCAAATATCTGTTTAACAAATCTACCACTTCCTTGTTCCAAAACTGTCTCCCTAGGTTCACTTTCTAAGACGCCTATGTTCACTTTGACCTCTCTCTTCCTTTTTATATATTTAAAGAAGCTGTTATTGTCAGTTTTTATATTCTTTGCTAGTTTGTCCTCGTAGTTTATTTCCTCTGTCTTTATTATCTTGTTAGCCCTCCTTTGCTGTATTTTGAATTTACCCCAGTCTTCAGAATCACTGACTTTGGTCTCCTTATGTGCTTTTTCTTCCAAATTAATACTCTCCTTAGCTTCTTTGATTTGCCTGTTTGGTTTATCCTTCTCCTAGAATCTTTCCTTCTTTCTGGGCTGCATTTTTGCTAAAAATCATGAATTATCTCCTTAAGTGTCTGCCACAGTTTGCTCACTGTCATTCCTGCTACTATATCCATTTTGTATATTTAGCTAAGTCTGTTCTCATTTAATCATGGTTCCCTTTGCACAAGTTAAACATAATTGTTTCTGATTCAAATTTCACACTCTCAAATTGAATATTAAATTCTATTATGCTATGATCACTACTTCCTCAGGGAACTTTCACTCGGAGGTAATTTATTTAACCCACCTTATTACTCATTACCAGTTCGAAGATAGCCTGCATCCTGATTGGCTTGTGACATATTGCTGTAGGAAATTACCCCTAATGCTCTACAAATTTGTTGTCATAGCTATCCTTTCCAAATTGATTAACCCAATTAACATGAAGATTAAAGTTACCCATAATTATTGTCCTATTCTTTTCACAAGGTCCTATTATTTGTTGATTTGTAGCCTTTCCTGCAGAGTGGCTACTGTTTGGGGGCCTGTACATTACTTCTACCAATGCCTTCTTTCCCTTGCTGTCTTTTACCTCCAACCAAATAGAATCTACATCATCCAAACCTAGATTATCCCTCACACTGTTCCCATTTCATTTCTTTTTAACAGTGCTAACCCACTGCATTTTCCATTCTTCCTGTCTGTCTGAAAGGTCAAATATCCCTGAATGTTAGGTTCCCGGTTTTGATCTCCCTGTAACCATGTTTCCATAATGGCTATGAGATCTTAATCACTTAACTTGATTTGCGTTTCTACTTTATTCCAAATGCTTTATGGACTAAGAGACAAAGTCTTTAAGTTCACTTGAGTATTATTGAGTTTCCCTACACTTGCGTGGTTCCTTGGTAAAATATAACATTCATATATTCTGTCCCATCCTTTTATCTTCCAGTAACAACCAACCCATTACTAAACTACAGTTCTACCTTCACCTTTACCTTTGAGTTTACAATTTTCCTTGCAACTGAATATACCCTCAACCACCACTACTTAGTTTAAAGCCCTATCCACTGCCCTAGTCTTGTGAATTTGCAAGGACTCTGGTCCCAGCCTGATTCAGGTGAAGTCCATCCCATTGGTACAGTTCCCTCCTTCCCCAGTACTGGTGCCAACGTCCCATGAATTCAAAGCTGTTTCTCCCACATCAATTGTTGAGCCATGCATTTTTAATCTTGTTGACCCTGTGTCAATTAGCTCAAGGCTCAGGCAGTAATCCAGAGTTCATGACCTTTTTGGTGATAATGGGAACTGCAGATGCAGGAGAATCCAAGATAATAAAATGTGAGGCTGGATGAACACAGCAGGCCCAGCAGCATCTCAGGAGCACAAAAGCTGACATTTCGGGCCTAGACCCTTCATCAAAGAGGGGGATGGGGTGAGGGTTCTGGAATAAATAGGGAGAGAGGGGGAGGCGGACCGAAGATGGAGAGAAAAGAAGATAGGTGGAGAGGAGAGTATAGGTGGGGAGGTAGGGAGGGGATAGGTCAGCCCAGGGAAGACGGACAGGTCAAGGAGGTGAGATGAGGTTAGTAGGTAGGAGATGGAAGTGTGGCTTGGGGTGGGAGGAAGGGATGGGTGAGAGGAAGAACAGGTTAGGGAGGCAGAGACACTTTGGACTGGTTTTGGGATGCAGTAGGTGGAGGGGAAGAGCTGGGCTGGTTGTGTGGTGCAGTGGGGGGAGGGGACGAACTGGGCTGGTTTTGGGATGCGGTGGGGGAAGGGGAGATTTTGAAGCTGGTGAAGTCCACGTTGATACCACTGGGCTGCAGTGTTCCCAAGCGGAATATGAGTTGCTGTTCCTGCAACCTTCGGGTAGCATTATTGTGGCACTGCAGGAGGCCCATGATGGACATGTGAACCTCTGCTTAATGTGGAAAGTCATCTTGGGCCTGGCAGTGCCACAATGATGCCACCCGAAGGTTGCAGGAACAGCAACTCACATTCCACTTGGGAACCCTGCAGCCCAATGGTATCAATGTGGACTTCACCAGCTTCAAAATCTCCCCTTCCCCCACCGCATCCCAAAACCAGCCCAGTTCGTCCCCTCCCCCCACTGCACCACACGACCAGCCCAGCTCTTCCCCTCCACCCACTGCATCCCAAAACCAGTCCAACCTGTCTCTGCCTCCCTAACCTGTTCTTCCTCTCACCCATCCCTTCCTCCCACCCCAAGCCACACTTCCATCTCTTACCTACTAACCTCATCCCACCTCCTTGACCTGTCCGTCTTCCCTGGACTGACCTATCACCTCCCTACCTCCCCACCTATACTCTCCTCTCCACCTATCTTCTTTTCTCTCCATCTTCAGTCCGCCTCCCCCTCTCTCCCTATTTATTCCAGAACCCTCACCCCATCCCCCTCTCTGATGAAGGGTATAGGCCCGAAATGTCAGCTTTTGTGTTCCTGAGATGCTGCTGGGCCTGCTGTGTTCATCCAGCCTCACATTTTATTATATTCATGACCTTTTTGGGTCTGCTTTTCAATTTACGCCCTGAGATGCTCATATTCCCTCAACTAACCTCTTTCTTCTTTCTATTAATACTGTTGGTAGCTACATGGATCATGACAACTGGATCTTTCCCCTCTCACACTAAGTTCCTCTGTAACCCAGATGAGATATCCTGAACCCAGGCACCAGGCAGGCAAAACAGCTGGATCCTGGCCACAGAAAACAGTGTCCATTCCCCTGACTATAGTCACCCTGATTACAACTATATTTCTTTTTTGTTGAATAGCTCCCTGTATGGTGGTGCTTTGCTCTGTTTGCCCATCCTCCCTACAACCTCAACTCCCATCTATAATGTTAGACAAGTTCAAGAGCTGAGACTCCTTCAGCACTGCCTCCTGGATCAAAACAATTACAGCACAGGACTAGGCCCTTTAGCCCTCCGAGCCTGCACCGACACGCTGCCGATCACAAGTAAAATCCCCAACCGTTCCAGGGACTGTATCCCTCTATTCCTATCCTGTCGTGTATTTGTTGAGATGCCATTTAAAAGTCACTATAGTTTCTGCTTCCACTGCCTCACCCGGCAGCGAGTTCCAGGCACCCACCACCCTCTGTGCAAAAAGCATGCTCTGTACATCACCTTTAAACCTTGCCCCTCGCACCTTAAACCCATGGCCCCTGCTAACTGACTCTTCCACCCTGGGATAAAGCTTCTGACTGTCTAGTTTGCCCATGCCCTTCATAATGTTGTAGACCTCTATCAGGTATCCCCTCAACCTCTGTTGTTCCAGTGAGAACAACCCAAGTTTCTCCAACCTCTCCTCATAGCTAATGCCCTCCATACCAGGCAACATCCTGGTAAATCTTTTCTGTACTCTCTCCAATGCCACTACATCTTTCTGGTAGTGTGGCAACCAGAATTGAACACAATATTCCAAATGCGGCCTGATTAAGGTTCTATAAAGCTGCAAGATTACCTGCCAATTTTTAAACTCAACGCCTCGGCCGATGAAAGCAAGCATGTCATATGGCTTGTTGACACCTTTTCAACCTGTGTGGCCACTTTCAGCAACCTGCGTACCTGTACACCCAGATCCCTCTGCCCAACAGTACTCTTAAGGGTTCTGCCATTTACCATGTATTTTCCATCTGGATTAAACCTTCCAAAATGCATTACCTCACATTTTTCTGGATTAAACTCCATCTGCCATCACTCTGCCCAAGTCACCAGCCAATCTATATCCTGCTGTAACCTTTGATGGTCCTCTTCGCTATCCACAATTCCACCAACTTTTGTGTCATCAGCAAACTTACTAATCAGACCAGTTGCATTCTCCTCCAAATCATGTATATATATCTTTTTATATATAGCTTTCTCTTTTACTTTTAGTAAAATGAGATGCCAAGGTTTAAAGGTGATGTACAGGGCATGCTTTTTGCACAGAGAGTGGTGGGTGCCTGGAACTCGCTGCTGGGTGAGGTAGTGGAAGCAGAAACTATAGTGACTTTTAAATGGCATCTCGACAAATACATGACTGGATGGGAATAGAGGGATACGGTCCCCGGAAGGGGTGGAGGTTTTACTTGTGATCGGCAGCGTGTCGGTGCAGGCTCGGAGGGCTAAAGATAAAAGTAAAAGAGGGCATTCTCGACCACTGCGGGGGGGGATGTTCCTCGTCCTCACACACCACCCCACCAACCTCCGGATACAACGCATCATCCTCCGACACTTCCGCTGTCTACAATCCGACCCCACCACCCAAGACATTTTTCCAACCCCGCTCTTGTCTGCCTTCCGGAGAGACCACTCTCTCCGTGACTCCCTTATCCGCTCCACACTCCCCTCCAACCCCACCACTTTCGGCACCTTCCCCTGCAACTGCAGGAAGTGCTACACTTGCCCCCACACCTCCTCCCTCACCCGCATCCCAGACCCCAAGATGACTTTCCATATTAAGCAGATGTTCACCTGCACATCTGCCAATGTGGTATACTGCATCCGCTGTAACTGTTGTGGCTTTCTCTACATTGGGGAAACCAAGTGGAGGCTTGGGGGCCGCTTTGCAGAGCACGTACACTCGGTTCGCAATAAACAAATGCACCTCTGAGTTGCGAACCATTTTAACTCCCCCTCCCATTCCTTAGACGACATGTCCATCCTGGGCCTCCTGCAGTGCCACAATGATGCCACCCGAAGATTGTAGGAACAGCAACTCATATTCTGCTTGAGAACCCTGCAGCCCAATGGTATCAATGTGGATTTCACAAGCTTCAAAATCTCCCATCCCCCCACTGCATCCCAAAATCAGCCCAGCTCATCCCTATCTCCCTAACCTGTCCTTCCTCTCACCTATCCCCTCCTCCCACTTCAAGCCACACCACCATTTCCTACCTACTAACCTCATCCCACCCTCGTGACCTGTCCATCCTCCCTGGACTGACCTATCCCCTCCCTACCTCCCCACCTACACTCACCTCTACAGGCTCCATCCCCACCCCTTTAACTTGTCTGTCTCCTTTCCACCTATCTTCTCCTCTATCTACCTTCAATCTGCCTCCCCCTCTCTCCCTATTTATTTCAGAACCCTCTCCTCGTTGCCCTTTTCTGATGAAGGGTCTAGGCCCGAAACGTCAGCTTTTGTGCTCCTGAGATGCTGCTGGGCCTGCTGTGTTCACCCAGCTTCACACTTTGTTATCCCAGATTCTCCGGCATCTGCACTTCCCATTATCTCCTAAACAGAGAATGTAATGCCAATTAGATAGGAGGCAAATAGGGAAAAGGTTATAATTGCCTGAACGCTATGTTGAATGCTAAAGCACATGTCTAAAATTAGAAGCACTTTGGGATATTGTTCTCACATAAGATTGCTCAGAATAATTTTGGTGAATAACTGATGATACATAAATTAGGTTAAGAAGTAGGTCAATAAAGATGCAGTGGCAGACGTTTCAGGGCATATTTCAAAATACAGAGAACAATTACACTCTAATGAGAAAGAAAAATTCCAAGAGGAGGACCCACAATCTGTGACTAAATAAAAATGCTAAAGCTAGAATTAAACATAAAGAGAAAGCATATAACATGCACAAAGCTGACCGGTAGGCAGAAGATTGGACAGAATTAACAGAGCAAAGAATGACTAGAAAATTAATAAAGACAGGGAAATTAGAGTAAAAGAAAAAGCTGCAAAGAAATACATAAACTGCATGAGTTTATATCGATTATTTAAAAGAGAAGAGTTAACAAAGTGAGCATTGCTCCTATGGAAATTGAATCTAGAGAATTAATAATGGAAAACAAGGCAGATGAATTGAATAGGTATTTTCCATCAGTATTCATTACAGAAAATATAAGCAACGCCCTGGAAAGCCTGCAAATCAGGAAAAGGAAGGGAGGGATGAATTCAAGACAATAACAACGGTGCATGTGCTTTTGGCTTCCTCACTGAAAGGTCCCAGTGGCAGTGGGTCTTTCATTTCCCCTCCTGCATGATTGCTTAAAGGGCCAAAAAAGCCAACTGTATAATTAATTTGGGAGAGGAACTGAAGGTAGTGTGAGAAAAATCACTTCGAGCCATAAGGGGAAATCCCACCATGAAATTTCCCAAAAATAGCACGCTGTAAAAGGGAAAACCCAATTGCTAGTCATACATAAAGCACTCCAGACTAGGCAAGAGATAGTAGGAATTGCAGATGCTGGAGAATCTGAGATAACAAAGTGTAGTGCGGGAATGAACACAGCAGGCCAAGCAGCATCGGAGGAGCAGGAAAGCTGACGTTTCGGGCCTAGACCCTTCATCAGAAGATTTCTGAAGAAGGGTCTAGGCCCAAAACGTCAGCCTTCTTGCTTCTCTGATGCTGCTTGGTCTGCTGTGTTCATCCAGCTCTACCCCTTGTTATCTCAGACAAGGTAAGATCCTGGTAAACCTTCTCAGCATTCTCTCCAAAGCATCCACATCCTCTGGTAGTGTGGTGACCAAAACTGCACACAATATTCCAAATGTGGCCTACATAAATTTTTATACAGCTATAACATAACTTGCCAACTTTTACATTCGATGCCCCAGCTTATGAAGGCTACATGCTTCTTGGCCAGCTTATCCACCTGTGTTACTGTTGTCAGGGAGCCTCCTGTATGTCAATACTCCTAAGGGTTATGCTATATATTGTATAATTCAAACCTGAATGTGATCTTCCAAATTGCATCACCTTACGTTTGTCCAGATTAAACTCCATCTGCCATTTCTTTGCCAAATCTGCAATCGAATTGTATCCTGCTGTATCCTTTGACGATCATTCTCACTAACTACAACTCTACCAATTTTTGGTGCCATCTACAAACTTACCATCAGACCACCTACACTTTACTCCAGATCATTTATATGTATTACAAACAACAAAGGTCCCTGCACTGATCACTATGGAACCCCACATCTCAATTCCAAAAAGCACCCTTCCATCACTACTCTTTGTCTCCTATGAATAAACCAGTTCTTTATCCATAAAGCCAGCATGCCCTGAAGCCTTTGAGACTACCTTCTGTACCAGCCTGCCATGAAATACCTTATCAAATGCCTTGCTAAAGTCCATCTAGACAACATCCACTACCCTTCCCTCATCAATCATTCTTGTAACCTCCTCAAAAAACTCAGACATGTTGGTGAGACATGACCTTCTGTACACAAACTCATGCTGCCTATCAGCAACAAGTCCATTCACTTTCAAAAGTGAATAAATCCTGTCACTCAGTATCTTCCCCAACAGCTTCCCACCACTGACGTCAGGCTGTCCTGTCTGGAATTACCTGGATTATCTCTGCTTACCTTCTCAAACAAAGGAACAACATTGCCCATTCTCCAATCCCTGGAACCTTGCCTGAGGCCAAAAGGGATGCAAAGATACTTATTAAGGCCCCAGCTATTTCCTCACATGCCTCCCACAGTATCCTCTGAGAGATCCTGTCTGACCCTGGGTCTTGTATACTTTAATGTATTTCAAGACACCCAACATTTCCTCATTTGTTGACCTGCCTGAGAGTATTCACACACATTTCCCTAAGCTCAACATCCCTCATGTCCCTCTTTTTGGTGAATATCGACGTAAAGTACCCATGAAGGTCCTATGGCTCCACATATGACTTCTCTCAAATATCCTGTATGGGCCTACTCCTTCCCTAGTTACCCTTGTTTCGTGTGTATGAATAAAATGCCTTGGTATTGTCCTTAATCCTGCTAGCTAAGAACATTCCATGGCCCCTTTTAGCCCTCCTTAACTCCTTGTTTAAGCTCCTTCCTACTTTCTCCGTATTCTTAAAAGACTTTGTCTATTTTTGGTTGTCTAGACCTTAGTTCTTCCTTTTTCTTTGACTAAACTGATAATTTCCCCTGTCATCCATGGTTCCCAAATCTTGCCATTCCTGACCTTCATTTTCACAGGAGCATGTGTGTCCTGCATTCTAATCAACTAGATGTGGATTTACCCTCAGACAGCCACTCCCAATCCACTTTCTCCAATTCTTGCCTAATTAAGTTACAATTGGCCTTTCTACAATTTAACACATTCATCCAAGGTCTACTCTTGTCCTTACCCATAAGTATCCAAAAACCTGTAGAATTATGGTCATTATTCCAAAAATGCTCCCCCACTGAAACTTTGATCACTTGACCAGATTCATTTCCCAATACCAGTTCCAATATGGCCCCCCTCCCTCATTGAACTATCCATATACTGTTTCAAAAATACCCTTCTGAACATACCTAACAAATTGCTCCCCATCCAAACCCCTGGCATCAAGGGAGATCCAGCCAATATGGGGAATGTTAAAATCACCCACCATACCAACCCTGTTATTTTCACATCTTTCCATGAACTATATATCTCTTTCTCTGTCTCACATTGGCAGTTAGCTGGCATTGAGACTGCACCTTCCTGTTCCTGAGCTCTACCCATAATGCCTCGCTGCAAGATCCCTCCCGAGGGTGTCCTCCCTCAATACAGCTGTAATGTGCTCCCTAGCCAGTGATGCAACTTCCCCACCATTTTTGTTTCCTCCTCCTTCTCGTCTAAAACATTGATATCCTGGAACGTTGAGGTGCTAATCCTGTCTTTCCTTCAACTATGCCCCTGTGATAGCAACAGCATCATAACTGCATATGTCAATCCAGGTTCTTGCCTGTCATAGATAATGGGAACTGCAGGTGCTGGAGAATCCAAGATAATAAAATGTGAGGCTGGATGAACACAGCAGGCCCAGCAGCATCTCAGGAGCACAAAAGCTTTTTTGGCCTGCTGTGTTCATCCAGCCTCACATTTTATTATCTTGCCTGTCATACTTCTTTCAGTGAAGATTCAGTTTAAGACTCCAGTTATGCTGAACTCAGCAACCTCAACTTGACTCCTTTTACTTATACTTGCTTTAGTCTCAAGCTCTTCCCAGGTCTCCATACTTACTGACCTGCCGCTCCCGTTCCCAACTGCCCGTCACACTTGTTTAAACCCCAACCCCCACTCCAGGTGGCACTATAGAACCTTCTTGCCAGGATACTGCCATCCCACCAGTTCAGTCTCTGGAAGACATCCCATTGATCTACATATCCGAAGACCCCCCCCGACACCAGCTATTTGGCCACATGTTCAGTTGTACTATTCTCTCTGCCCCTAACCTCAGCAGCATTATGGCACAGCGTGTAAACCTGAGATTACTGCCCTAGAGGTCCTGTTTTTTAGTTCACCACCTAACTCCCTATTGTCACCAGTGAAAAAAGGGATAGCCAGAGTATACGCATAAAACAAGTAAAGCTTTTTCTTTAAATCTGAAAATAAGCTGCCCGATAACTGTTTGAGATCCACCCTGGAATGTTAGGTTGCCTAAAGTAGCCAGTGTCAGATAAGCCAGGAAAACATGGGCTAATTGTGACATAATGTTGTTCCTTTAAGGAACCACTACAGGCACGAACAAAAGGATATGTT
This sequence comes from Stegostoma tigrinum, assembly GCF_030684315.1. NCBI lineage: Eukaryota > Metazoa > Chordata > Chondrichthyes > Orectolobiformes > Stegostomatidae > Stegostoma > Stegostoma tigrinum. The sequence continues at coordinate 39,885,508 of NC_081363.1, forward strand.
GTCAGAACATGGGGCCAGAAGGAGCTCAACCACCTTTCTGTGGGGATTTCTTTTTGTATAACAGTAGATCAGATAATCATGGACAGTTTTCTGATGACAGCAACTAGCCAGTCTTCATTAATCAATGCCTGATAGTTTTCAGCATGCATAGAATCAAACTTTATACTCAGGTTCTACATCTAAAACATAGTTACAACCTATCAAAGAAACAGTGCAGATGATAGCATAAAATTACAAGAGGATATTGATAGACAAGGTAAATGGACAAAACTGTGGCAAATGGAGTTCAATGAAATCAAGTATGAGGTTATCCTTTCAGGGCCAAAAAGGAATAGTTTGGGATACTTCTAGATGGTATGAAGTTAAATATAGTGGCTATCCAAAGAGAGTTGAGGGATCATGTGCATTGATCTTAAAAATCATAAAGTCCCTACAGTGTGGAAGCAGGCCATTCAGCCCACTGAGTCCACACCAACCCTCCAAAGAGTACCCACCCAGACCTACTTCCCTGTCCTAACACCCTGCATTTACCATGGCTGATCCACCTAGCCTGCACATCTTTGGACTGTAGGAGGAAACCAGAACACTCAGAGGAAACCCATGCAGACATTAGGAGACATAAATTACACATAGTTGCCTAATACTGGAATCAAACCTGGGTCCATGGCACTGTGAAGCAGCAGAGCTAACCACTGTGCCACTATACCACGTTCTCCCCGCGTCTGCGTGGGTTTCCTCCGGGTGCTCCGGTTTCCTCCCACAGTCCAAAGATGTGCAGGCTAGGTGGATTGGCCATGCTAAATTGCCCATAGTGTCCAGGGGTGTGTGGGTTATAGGGGGATGGGTCTGGGTCTGGGTGGGATGTATCAAGGGGCAGTGTGGACTCGTTAGGCCAAAGGGCCTGTTTCCACACTGTAGGGAATCTAATCTGAACCACCCTGGCACAAACAGTTGCAGAAAATAATCAAGAAAGCTAATGGAATGCTGGCCTTTACGTCTAGAGGACTGGAGTACAAGGATGCAGATGTTATACTGCAGTTACACTCTGGTTAGACATCATTTCAAGAATGATCCTGGACTTCAGGAGTTAAGTTATGAGGAGACGTTTCTTTAGAATTTAGAAGGTTAAGAGGTGAATGGATCAAAGTCTTCAAGATATTGACAGGAAAAGACAGGATAAACAAAGATACACTACTTTCACTAAAATCTCTGCTTCACTGACCCTGCTCTTTCTGCCATTGATGCCTCACTGGCGAATATGTCAAATGGATTGGGAGAAAATATTTATGTTAATTGAGAGATCATGACTAGGGAGCATAGTTTACGAATTAGAGTCAGACCTTTGATAACTAAAATTCAGAAACACCTATATAAAAAAGGGGTAATTGAAAGCATGTGTTTAACCCTTTATTTGCTATTAGTCCAGTCATGACTCAAGTTTCTTTGTTTAAACGTTCATTCATATTTGCATGGGAGATGTAAATATCCAGAAATAGACTACAGCTCATATCTTTACAGACATAAAATTTTATTAAACAAGATTTTATATATTATCTCTACATAACAAGTTTCCAATCAAAAATCCCTACATATAATAATTTCCAAAAGGATACAAATTTACTCACACTATCTCCACCCAATCATATTTACATAGTTCACATTTCAAGTTATTATACAGTTGGTTCTGATATAACGCATGCTTCCTCAATGCAAATTTGCTTTAAAATGATTGAAGAATTTAGACCACTATTTGTAGAATACAAACCTTCCTTACATGTGTTGACTATAAAATGATTTAGTCCCATTAGTTTCAATGGTGCAGAGATTGCAATTTTTTTTATAACGTGGGAAGGGAACTGTCAATTACCTCAGAACTGACTGTATATGACTATATTATCCAATCACATTAAAACTAATAGACATAATAACATTACCTAATCATATTCAAACTACTACACAGGGGCACGATGGCTTAATGGTATTAGTACTATACTCATAATCCACACATCCAGGTAGTCTTCTGGAGGTCTGGGATCAAATCCAACCATGGCAGATAGTAGAAAATGAATTCAATATCTGGAATTAACAGTCTAGTGGTGACTATGACATCTTTGCCCATTGTTGGGGAGAAGCACATCAGGTTTACTAGTATCCTTAGGGAAGGAAATCTGCAACCTTTACCTCATCTGGCCTACATGTGATTCCAGACCAGAGCAATATGGTTGACCCTTAACAATTAAGGATGGGCAATAAATGCTGGCCAGCCACTGGTACCCACAACCCATGAATGAATTTTAAAAAATGATAATGTTATCCAATCATATCATTACATGTCTACGTCTCAAACTGCTAATAAATATTCTGTGGTTATAGAAGACCTATATTGTTTATTATGCCACCTACCAGTCCCTCCTATTGCCTGTAGTGTCTATTTTCCCTTTCAGTAATGTATAGAAATATAGGATTTTGGAGCAGGAGTAGACCATTTGGTCCTTGATTGATTGACTGATTTATTGTTATGTGTATCGAAGTACAGTGAAAAGCTTTGTTTACGAACAGTACAGGTAGATCACAGTAAGCAAGGATGTACAGATCAAAGAGACTTAGACAATGGCATACAGGTTACATTGCACAATGCGTGCACTAGACAAAATCAACATTAGCAAGACCAGCATTATTTGAGGGTAGAGAATCCGTTCATCAGTTGGGAAGAATCCTCCTGAACCTGCAGACGTACAGGTTTCTGTATCTACTACCTGACAGAAGAGGTTGTAGGAGATCATTACCTGAGTGTGATGGGTCTTTAATGATGTTAGTAGCCTTTCTGCAGCAGTGAGCCATGTAAATGGAATCCATGGATGGAATGTTGGCTTCCATGATGGTTCGAGCTGTGCACACCACCTTCTATAGTTTTTGATGGTCCTGGGAAGAGCAGTTGCCATACCAGGCTGTTATGCACCCAGACAGTATGCTTTCAATGGTGCTTCTGTAGAAGTTGATGAGGGTCCTTATGGACATGTCAAATTTCCTAAGCCTCCTGAGGAAGAAGAAGCATTGCTGTGCCTTCTTGACTGTCACACCTACGTGGGACGTAGGTTATCATCACTCTGAGGAATTTAACGCTCCCCAACCTGTCATCCTCAACTCCGTCAATGTAAGTGGGGGTGAGTTCTCCTCCTTTCTTTCTGAAGTCAATGATCAGTTCTTTAGTTTTGCTGATGTTCTCATTGCACCACGTCACCAAGCCCCACTATCTCCCTTTAGTATTTTAACTTGTCATTGTCAGATGTCAGGGCTACCGTGGTGGTGCTATCAACGAACTTGTAGATGGCGTTTGTTCGGAATTTGACAACACAGTCGTGGGTGTACAGGGAGTACAGTAGGAAGCTGAGGACCCAACCTTCAGGGGGTCCAGTGTTGACTATTATTGTGGAGGAGTTGCAGTTCTTCAAGCCTGTTTAGCCTTTCGAATAAAAGTATCATTGTTCTGATTGTGGTTTCAACCCTTTCCTGTTTGCCCACCCACCTACCATAACTGTTGGCTACCTTGTCGATCATCAATCTGTGTAGAAATAAGGTAGAAATTTGGAAACCCCTTTGGAAAATGGCAATTGATGCTGGACCAATTGTTAATTTTAATATTGGTATTGAAAGACTTTTAGCCAGTGGTATTAAGGGATAAATAGCAAAATCAATATATAAAATTAAGTCACAGATCAGCCATTTAATTTAAATTGATCTGATTTAATGGGAGAACAAGCTTGAGTGGTTAAATGGTGTCCTGTTCCTTTGTTCCAAATGGAAAATGTGTAGATAGAAACAAATATTCATATTTAGTATGAAATAAATGTTTAACTGAATACTAATACATTCTTACAGTCACCAATTCACAGGAAGTGTTACAATTTACTAAATGTGAATCAACATCATATCAATAAATTGCAGTGAAAATTTATGCGAAGGCTTCAGAACTCTGAGAAATATGTCACATTGTAACAATTCACTGGTTGTTGGATCCAGTCATTGCCTGTGAAGTCACAATATTGTAAAGCTTCCTTCCCGAGTCGTTGTGCTTTCTGGTAAAGATGTGTTGTTGCTGTCTCTTGATTCAAGCTATTTTTGAGGAGGATAAGTCTTCTTGCAACAAGTATGCTTTCATTAAATACATTTTATTCCCTCATAACATGAAAACTTAATATCCAAAGAGCCACAACCTGCAATAGTTAGTTCAGGAATCAGAAATGCTTACAGGAACTTGATGTCAATCATCACTCACAATCAAAAAGATAGAAAGGTGATGACTTAGTGTTTAAAGTACAAGCTGAAATATGTGCTTTTCAGGTGCAAATATCATCACTTAGTTAACAGGAGGACTGGAGAGAGGCAAATGTAATTCCTCTCTTCAAGAAAGGAAATAGGGAAATCCCCGGCAATTATAGACCGGTAAGTCTCACGTCTGTCATCTGCAAGGTGTTAGAAAGGATTCTGAGGGATAAGATTTATGACCATCTGGAAGAGCATGGCTTGATCAAATACAGTCAACACGGCTTTGTGAGGGGTAGGTCATGCCTTACAAACCTTATCGAGTTTTTTGAAGATGTGACTAGAAAAGTTGATGAGGGTCGAGCTGTGGATGTGGTGTATAAGGACTTCAGTAAGGCATTTGATAAGGTTCCCCATGGTAGGCTCATTCAGAAGGTCAGGAGGAATGGGATACAGGGGAACTTAGCTGCTTGGATACAGAATTGGCTGGCCAACAGAAGACAGCGAGTGGTAGTAGAAGGAAAATATTCAGCCTGGAAGTCAGTGGTGAGTGGTGTTCCACAGGGCTCTGTCCTTGGGCCTCTACTGTTTGTAATTTTTATTAATGACTTGGATGAGGGGATTGAAGGATGGGTCAGCAAGTTTGCAGACGACACAAAGGTCGGAGGTGTCGTTGACAGTGTAAAGGACTGTTGTAGGCTGCAGCGGGACATTGACAGGATGCAGAGATGGACTGAGAGGTGGCAGATGGAGTTCAACCTGGATAAATGTGAGGTGATGCATTTTGGAAGGTCGAATTTGAAAGCTGAGTACAGGATTAAGGATAGGATTCTTGGCAGCGTGGAGGAACAGAGGGATCTTGGTGTGCAGATACATAGATCCCTTAAAATGGCCACCCAAGTGGACAGGGTTGTTAAGAAAGCATATGGTGTTTTGGCTTTCATTAACAGGGGGATTGAGTTTAAGAGTCGTGAGATCTTGTTGCAGCTCTATAAAACTTTGGTTAGACCGCACTTGGAATACTGCGTCCAGTTCTGGGCGCCCTATTATAGGAAAGATGTGGATGCTTTGGAGAGGGTTCAGAGGAGGTTTACCAGGATGCTGCCTGGACTGGAGGGCTTATCTTATGAAGAGAGGTTGACTGAGCTCGGTCTCTTTTCATTGGAGAAAAGGAGGAGGAGAGGGGACCTAATTGAGGTATACAAGATGATGAGAGGCATAGATAGAGTTGATAGCCAGAGACTATTTCCCAGGGCAGAAATGGCTAGCACGAGGGGTCATAGTTTTAAGCTGGTTGGTGGAAAGTATAGAGGGGATGTCAGAGGCAGGTTCTTTACGCAGAGAGTTGTGAGAGCATGGAATGCGTTGCCAGCAGCAGTTGTGGAAGCAAGGTCATTGGGGTCATTTAAGAGACTGCTGGGCATGTATATGGTCACAGAAATTTGAGGGTGCATACGTGAGGATCAATGGTTGGCTCAACATTGTGGGCTGAAGGGCCTGTTCTGTGCTGTACTGTTCTATGTTCTATGTTCTAATATGAGTCGATCCAACTGGAAAGTGAGCATGTAGCTCATTCAAAATTGTTATTTAAATTTAGCCGTCATTTAATACTTATTATTCACACTGGTTCTACTAGTTATGCTATGCAGCAAAACATGCAACAATGATTCTTCCTCCATCGGAATTTAGAGACATTTATCTCTTGAAATAATTGATTGCATGGTGAAATGTCATTGTTGAGTTTCATCATGTCATTTGCTTGTTTGAGGATACTCCGTCTCTCTTTTCTGGTCATCTTTCCTCTAATATCCAGAATAGCATTGATGTGTTCTTTCCTTTAAAATATAAATTATAGTATTTTGCAATTTATGCAGCAATTACTGATCTTTATTGCCTTAAAGGAACCTTTAAAACATGGAGAATGGGTCCCAACTCTTGACTCTATTCCTAACATTTCCAATCTGTAGGAGTGCCTTTAAAATGTATGGGCTGGCTTATATTGTCAGTTTTCACCTGGTATTCCTAACCTGGTTGGTGCCACAATGAGGATAGGCATGTCCAAATTTTATGTAATTTATATAGAGTTAGACCGGATTTCAAATAACTCACTGTTCGCAAAGGCTCGGAGGTATAAACCATAGTCTGCAAGTGGGGACATTTTGAAAGATACATTCAAATGTTCTCATTGGGAATACATCCATCCTGGCGGTCCCTCACATCCTCTGACAAATTATGGCACTTTTATGACTATTCACCAAATATTTACTGAATGTAAGCAATTAATTCTACAGTGATAATAGGTTCACATGTTATGAACATAGAACATAGAACATTACAGCACAGTTACAGGCCCTTCGGCCCTCGATGTTGTGCCGACCTGTCATACCGACCTCAAGCCCATCTAACCTACACTATTCCACGTACGTTCATATGCTTATCCAATGACGACTTAAATGTACCTAAAGTTGGCGAATCTACTACCGTTGCAGGCAAAGCGTTCCATTCCCTTACTACTCTCTGAGTAAAGAAACTACCTCTGACATCTGTCCTATATCTTTCATCCCTCAATTTAAAGCTATGCCCTCTCGTGCTCGCCGTCACCATCCTAGGAAAAAGGCTCTCCCTGTCCACCCTATCTAACCCTCTGATTATTTTATATGTTTCAATTAAGTCACCTCTCAATCTTCTTCTCTCTAACGAAAACAGCCTCAAGTCCCTCAGCCTTTCCTCGGAAGACCTTCCCTCCATACCAGGCAACATCCTAGTAAATCTCCTCTGCACTCTTTCCAAAGCTTCCACATCCTTCTTATAATGTGGTGACCAGAACTGTACGCAATACTCCAAGTGCGGCCGCACCAGAGTTTTGTACAGCTGCAGCATAGCCTCTTGGTTCCGGAACTTGATCCCTCTATTAATAAAAGCTAAAACACTGTATGCCTTCTTAACAGCCCTGTCAACCTGGTTGGCAACTTTCGAGGATCTGTGTACATGGACACCGAGATCTCTCTGCTCATCTACACTACTAAGAATCTTACCATTAGCCAAGTACTTTGCCTTCCAATGGAATTCCTTTGATTCCAGAATGGTTTGTGTGGATTGGATACTAATGTCATGCTACTTGTTAGTCAGGAGGGAGAGAGAAGACAGCGAGCTACAGAACAGTTAAACTGACACCAGTCATTCGTAAAATACTGAAATCTATTGCTGAGGAAGCAGTTAAGAGGAGACTTTGAAAATCACTTTGGAATTACAAGCTAACAGAGGAGTTAAGCAGGTCTGAGGAGCTGAATGGCCTCCTCCTTTCCCTATGCTGGAAATCTGAAATATAAGCAGTATCTACATTGTTGTACCTTGCAGTTGGACTCACTGCTGAGGGTTGCTCAGCCTGAAAATGTTCAGCTCCTAAATGCGTGGGTCATTTTTTTCAACTTAAGGAAACTTCATTGACCTGAATCATTTATTCCGTATATCTTTCCATGCACCTGTGGAACATTTCCGGCATTTCAACAATTAAAAAGTGTGATTCAGCTCCTTTAGGGGGATCCTGATCATCTCTGATTTTGGCAACAAAGAACCACCCACAATCAGATCCCTCAAGGAGCTTTTCTAAGAAAGTTGGAAAATTAAAAAAACTTGAGGTCATTTTTTTCATTTCTTCCCCTGAAAATCATTGCGTGTTATATTTGGTATCTACTCCACACTCTATTTCTGATCTTATTAAAGTTTGTTGTACAACAAGCCAATAAAAGTGCCAATTCTCCTGACTCTTTAAATATCTAGAGCAGGAATCACTTAAAACGTCCTAATCTTGTATAAACAAATGTTGTGCAATTGACAGAACAGATCAGAGAACCAGAGCTGACAATCAAACAAAGCTTTCCTGCTCCTAAGATGCTGCTTGTCCTGTTGTGTTCATCCAGTTCTTCACCTTGTTATCTCGGATTCTCCAGCATCTGCAGTTCCTATTATCTCTGATAAAGTTTTCATTGTGCTCAGGTAATTCACTACTTAATGGGCTTTTTGGCTCTCAGTCAGCCTTGCATTGAGGTTTGGAATTTATTGTTATAACTGTTCATCAAATGTATCCTTATCTTTAAAAATGTTGTACTGATAATGTTCGTACTATGTAAGAACTTAGATACAGTCACTCAGTTTGGACTGGAATGTACTAATAGTGTCTCCCAATAAACTATTATTTTGCATTTATTTCTTGCAGATCCAACATTTGCCTGCACTGTTCCCATGTCAAATTTGAACATGATTTAGTTCAGTTGGCTGGACAATTGGTTTGTGAAGCAGTGTGATGCCAATGGTGCGGGTTCAATTCCCATCACTGGCTGAGGCTACCATGAAGGACTGTCTTTCTCAACCTCTCCCCTTGCCTGAAGTATGGTGCCCCTCAGACTAAATCACCACCAGTCATCTCTCTGCTGAATAAAACTATGGCAACACAATAACATTCAATTCCAATTTAATTAGGGCTTTTCTAAAATTATGTTTATAAATTGCTAAATGTTTTTGAATCTGTCAACTTTTTCAAGGTGACAGCTTAAGATCTCCTCAGAAAAGCATGTCAATAAAAATTGAGTTTTGCATGATCACCTACCTTACATCAGGGTAGTTATAAACAAATGCAGCAACTTCGGTCTTCAATGCATTAATATCATTAATTTGAATGATTTCTGCCACATCTAGGATAGGTTTGTTTTGGCAAGTGGCACTTGAGTGCTTAAAATACTAAAAACAAATATTTTTGATTATCACAATGTTTTTATATTGACAACACCATAACTGAGAATATGGTTGTTTAAGGATTTACAAAATCAAATGTTATATTTGGTATCTACTCCACACCCTATTTCTGATCCTATCAAAGTTTGTTGTATAGCAGAAAACCTCTATAATTGCATACCATAGTGGATGTTTAAGCTTTAGAAGGATACCTGCATTACTCCGCTATGTCACAAATCCAACAAATCCAGTGGAAATGGCTCAGTCATGGGGCAAGCTGAGCCCCTAGCTTGTTCCTATATTTACCCCGCAACAAGTCAGTAGACATGGCTATATCTGTGGCCAATCATGCACGGAGTCTCAGCAAAGACTGCGTTGAAGAAACTGGAACATTAAAAGAGTCTCTGCATCTGATCTCACCCATTCTTAAATCAGTGTTCTTGCTTAGAAAGGGCAGAGCCCCTATCGATGGCAATCTATATCAGAAACTTCAGCAATAATCCAGGGCCTAGCATACACACATCGTGCACTTATGGCAGTGCAATCCTGCCGAAGTTACTTCGAGATTATACATGAATGCTCAAGCCCATGATCTATAAAAAAATTTAGTGAGATCTTAAATATATTGGTTTCCATTGTTTACTTTTTATTTTTCACTGTACACAACTCTCATTTCCGAGTAGTTTGAATGGAATAGGGTATTGCTTGAGACTTTGAAAAATCACATCTCCAGGCACAGAACATCTTAGGAAGAAAATCTGCATGTGCTGTAACTTAATCAGCATTAATTAGCAAAACCACCATTTTGTGCCACAGTGTAGTTGGGAACAAAGTAATGCTGTGGTAAATTCCTGATCCCTGATGGGCTTTCTGGATAGGAAGGTAGGGGACAGAAAATAAAATCACAGAGCAATTCAATTCAAACCATTTTTAGCATTCTGAGTAACTTGTTAGGCTGTAGAGCAACTTGCCCATCACATTTTACTGAGATAATAGTGGATGATAACTAGGTAAAAATTAACCTTTATGAATGAGCATGTTCAAGGAGTTTGGCCTACTCTTGCTCCTATATCTTTGCTTATGTTTTTAAATATTAGAAAAATTAATAGGATAGTTTGTGAAATCTTCTTACTTGTTCTGCAAAGACCTGTTGCAGCTGCTGGGAGTCCTGAATAATTTTTCTGGATGTCTGAGACCGGTTATTTGATGTACATCTGAGAGAACTGTTAATAAGGACTCTTATGTATTCCTGAACAATTTTAGAGTGTACTCTCTCTACCAAAGTCTGCAAAGAAAATTCAAAGTACAACATTATTTTCCAGTAAAAGATGGGTTTTAAATTTTATATATATCATATGTGTATAAATGCAGGTTTACATTACCCTGTAGTAGTCTGTTGTCCTCATATCGGAAAATTGAGCAAAAAAGCTTGCTATTGAAGAACTAGCTTTGTCCATGTTATTTGAATCCAAATCCTTTTTCAAATGGTTTGAAAAGCAAACCTTAAAAACAAAAAAAAATTACACTAGGGACAACAAATCTCATCAATATTCAGCACACTCTCTCCATAAAATAAGGTACCTGCCTAAGATATTCATATTTAGTTCTTACATCTACAATGGGATGAGCACTTGGGTATTGCTTATGTACTGCTGACATTTCCACCTTCTCAACACTGACTTTCTGATAGCTAATGTTACCTCACAGCAGAACAAAACAGAAGTAATGAGAGAAAAACTCAATCTGTATAACCTTGCCACACAGTGCAGACCTAAGAGTGGGAATGTACAAAGTAGGAGGCAGCCTCAAGCTCAGAACCTTTCTTCTCCATTTACACATTTGGTCACTGGTCTGAGACATTTCAAGCACAAAATCATTACAACAATATTTTGACACATAATCAATATTTGAAGGGGTACCACATGGTTGACATTTAAATGTATCTTCTGCACCTCTTTCCTTTCTACAGATGTCATCAAAGCACAGTGACAGGTCTAAAGTAGTTACTATGGAGCCAAAATTGCACCTAAATCATTGAATCCACCCACTGTGTACAGGTATCATTAAAAATATGGCTGATAAGATTCAGGAGGGAGCACTGGGTGAATCTTAAAATGCATGCATGCAAGATTGATGGTCATGGCAAGAGGAGAAGTAGGAACTTGCTGGACACTGACCAGTGTGAATCTTTTCTTAACTACATGGCTGAATGGATTGCCACCTCTTCACACTGCCATACAATGGAAGTCTGCTATCAATGATTTGAGCTTAAGCAGAGTATCCTACAAGGCCTGTTAGCAATTGCATCTCCAAGCCACATTTGTGCAGCCTTCTTACTTAGGCAGAATGTTTCAATTAAGTGAGGGAATCAGTCGAAGAAAATTATTATGCAGGGGTTTCGTTACCTTCATAATTACCTGGAAGTGTAGTCCCAAAAGCTCAGCAGACATACAGAACAGTCCTCAATAGCACAGGTATAGCTGCATCAGTCATTGTGATACAGCTGAATGGTTATCTGATGATCCATCACAAGAATTTAGAAGGCCATTTCACTCAAAATAGATGTCCACGAATAACTAACATTGAGTTACCTCACTGTCAGCAATGGGAATGCAGCACAAGATTTACATTTTAAATGTATTACAATTACCACCAATTGTATGCTCTGATTTTGTTTAGATTATGCAGATAATTTGTTCAAGTGCACAGTAACCAAAAGGGACATTTTTGTGTGTGGTCTCCACGGGAACCTTTGGGTTGTTGTCATGCCATCTGGATACTCAGCAATGATTACCACTGCAAAATACACTTCCATGACTTCTTCAATTTTGAAAAGTGTGCCAAAGTTGTTTAATCCAAAAAACTTAATTCCCAGTTAGAAAATGCAGGCAGTAGAAGGGATGGTCAAAGGTTTGGTCAAAGTAACAGAGATTTGACAGAATGTTCTTAAAGTGGGAGTGGGAGGGAATTCCAGAGCATTGGACTTAAGTTGCTGAAGATATCGTCAACAACAAAGGGGCAAAAATAGGGAGCATAAGACTGATGTGAGAGGAATGGAGAGTTTGGAACCAGAGTTGGGCGAGGTTATGTGACTAAGAAGGAGCATGTTCACAAGAAATTAAAACATTCAGATGAGAAATATAAATTTCAGGGCATAGAGAACTGGTAGTTAACAATAGTTGGTAAGAATGAATAAAAGTTGACGTCATTGAAAGTGGACAATAGCAATGTTTCAACGCATTTGTTTAGTCCTATATCCGTTCAGAAACAACTTACCTTTAAACCTAATCAGCAGGTTTCAAAAAAGGCTGGACACACATAGATAATGCTCAAAAAAGAACATATTAGACTTTGGTGATAATACAGATCCGGATCCAGATCTCGGACAAATTTTTTAAATGATTCATTAACATTAAGAAAATTCACTTACTTAAAACAATGATTTAGTTTATTTATGAGATGTGGATATCTATGACGAGGCCAGCAATTACTGTCTGTCTCTAATGGCCCTGGAGAAGTTGGTGGTGAGCTGCCTTCTTGAACCACTGCAGAGCCACACAAGTGCAATTAGGAAGGGAGTTCCAGGGTTTTGACCCAATGACAGTGAAGGAGCATGATATAATTCCAGGATAGGATGGTGTACAGTTTGGAGGAGAACATGCAAGTAGTGCTGTTCCCATGTATTTGCTGTCCTTGTTCTTCTAGTGGCAGAGATCACAAGTTTGGAAACTGCTGTCAAAGAAGGCTTGGTGAGTGATTACAGTGCATTCATAGAATAATGCAAACTGCTGCGGTTTCTTGGTGGTGACAGGAATGAATGTTGAAGGTGGTGGATGGGTGCCGATAAAGAAGGATGCTTGGTACTAGATGGTTGAGCCTCACGTGTGTTGTTGGAGCTGCACTCATCCAGGCAGTATTCCATCATACTCCTGAATTGTGACTTGTAGATTGGGTGAAGGCATTCAGGAGATTGGGGGGGAGGGGAGTTACTCGCTGCAGGATTACTAGACTTTGACTTGCTCTTGTAGCCATAATATTGATATAACTTTTATTCCAGATCATTGATGCTGAAAGTGAGTTATTAGATAATAGTAACACAAATGAATGTGAATTCTTGTTTGAAATGGTCATTGCCTGACATTGGGTGCTGTGAATGTGAATAACCTAAATATTGTCCAGGTCTTGCCACATATGGACATGGATTGCTTCAGCATCTGAAGAGTTGCAAAATTTGTTAAACATTGTGCAATAATCAGAGAATGTCTTTAGTTCTGGCCTTATGATGAAAGAAAGGTCATTAATGAAGCAGCTGAAGACAATCACAACTATTTTCCTTTGTGTCATGTATGATTCCATCCAGAGGAGGCTTTTTTCCAATTCCCATCAACTCCAGTTTTGCTGGGCCTTCTTGATGCGATATTCAGTCAAATTCCATCCCACTGTCAACAATTTCCCATCACTTCTGGAATTCAACTTTTACTCATGTTTGATTCTAAGCTGTAATGAGGTCAGGTTAGGTCATTTAGCCCTATTATGTGCTGCTCTCACAGCTTGGTAGGCAAGTTGACCTAAGTACTGGGTTGTGGATTATTTTTATTTAGAAAGTTGTTGGTTAGTTTGGAATGTTATGAATTGTCTCAACTGCTGGGATGCAGCTGTGAAAATGTGAACAGCATTTGTAGAGTAGTTTGTTGGATGTGGATTGTCTTGAAGCTTCCTTAGGGGCAAAAACTTCTTTTAGATTATTTTTTAGTTTTGTATCTACAAATCTCGAGGAAGAACTGTGTAACTGTATTAATATTAATGCAGCTTGGCCAAGATATACATTCTCTGAGTGCCCCATTTGTGTGTAATTGTTGACAGGGTTGATAGATGAGCAGTTGCTATTATGAAGAAGCACCTCACTAAAAATAGATTGCTCATATGCACTTGTCAAGCAATACATTGGAATTACTTGCTTACCCTTTGATCCTCAGAGTTCCTTACAGTGGATGCAGAGTTAATTACTAGGAAATTGTTTTTCTTTGTTTTTTTTCTGCACATTACAGAGTTTTAGATAATGTAGGTTGATTTGATAAAAACCATTTCCATGCTGTGATTAGCTTGCTCTTTACACAGTAGGCAGTACCTAGATTCCTACATCTCTCTGGAATTAATGCTTTCTGTGATGAGTCAGACAAGCAAACACCCAGTAGCTGAGATGCACCCAAAGATATGCTCCAAAAGTAGTTCATAGTATTTATCAAGTTAGGGTAACTGGCAGTGACAGGTGACCTGCTTCATTGTCAATAAAGATGGAGCTGGACAAACACAGCAGATCAGACAGCATCTGAGGATTTCGGCCTGTAACGTTGACTTTCCTGCTCCTCTGATGCTATTTGACCCATGCATTTGTCCACCTCCATATTTATTAACTCTGGCTTCCAACATCTGCAGTCTTTACTGTCTCCTAGTCCTTAAAGACCTACTTCATTGTGTTGTGGATTTAGGTCAAAAACTTTTCATTCTAGATGTTTTTTCATTCTTGCCATCCATCGTTAAGGGATTAGTTGCATCTTTCATGTGACCTGTTTACGTATTGTTTTCTGCTGTTCTGGCATTGTCATGTTCACCTCTTTTCGCACTTAAAATATAGAATATCTTCACTGAAGTATATTTTGTGCCGTTTTCAAAACGAATCCACATTTTCTTGTCAAAAGGCACAGCACTGTCACCTGATCTGGCATCTAGAAGTGAAAGTCATTATTGCAAAGACTGCTTTTCAGATCCTTTTTTTCAGAATCTTTCAGTTCTACAAATATTTTTGTTATTGCCCACTTCCCTCTTTTATCTGAATTGTTTCACAAAATGTGAGCATCCCTGTTAAGGTCAGAGTTTATTGTCTATTTTTAACTGCCTCTAAGAATGTTGGAAACAATAATTTCAGCTGATGTATCCATGTAAAAAAAATTCTTCTATATTCTAACCAAATTATAAGCAAGACTTTGAAAATCCAAACAATGAACCTCATTAGGTTCATTTACAGTGCCTGTAAATGCTGCCTTTAACATAACACTTGTTTTTAATGTTTTTTATGAGTGGCATAGGTAACACTAGGTGATTTTGATTTGAGTTTTTTTTTTAGGATTTGAAAGGAATTAATAAGAGAAACAGAGAACCTTTTGTGCTGTTGAGAATGTTTGAACAATGGGACATAACAGTAAAGTAAGAGCCTGGCCAGTCAGAAGAGTAATTAGGAAACACTTCTTCATAAAAAGTGTGGGATATTTCCATAACATGCAGATGAGGTCCAATAACACCACCTTATCAATTTTTAAATACTTATAGTGACTATAATTGTAGCCTTTTTGTTCCTTAATTCGAACCAAATCAATTCTGTTGTTGAACTCTCTAGGACATCAATTATCTGCCGCACTGGAATCTTGCCGTAACCAACACAGCTAACCACAGTCAATGTTTCCCTTTTCGATCTCATCAGAACATCTTGTAATCGGGAATAATTAAAACTTAGTCCTGCCCTTCCTTGAGCAATGTCTCTGTTATAGCCACAATATATAATTCCATACTAAGTTTGCAATCTGCACTTGTGGTTCCCCAATCTTATTGGTTATACTCTGCGCATTCAAATGCATGCAGTGTAACCCTGATATAATATTTCTTTCTTCCGTCTGCAACTCCACCTATTACTTTACTGTACTTTAACATTATCTGTCTCTCCTAGTTTTTTACGCAGCCTCTAGCTCTAGTCTCTAACATACTCCCCTGGTTCCCATACCCCTGCCAAGTTAGCTCAGATCTCCTCATATAGAGCTCACTATAAAACCGCAAATAACTCAGTCTGGGCTCCTTTCAGGTGCACCCTAACTGACTTGTACAGTTGGTTCCCCAGAGCAAGAGTTACAGAAATCTAAACTACTATCCCTACTGTACCATCTTTTCTCCCATACATTCATCCATTTAGTTCTAATTTGCACACAGCACTAGGAGTTATCCTGAAATTATTAATTTCCAGGTCCCACTTACTAATTTTCCACTAAGCTCCCTAAATTCAGACTAGTGGACCAGATCCCCATTCCTACCTATATTATTGATACCAACATGGATGGCAACCCCTGTTTGATAACCCACCCCATCCACCAACTCCACTGAAAAAGGCAATGTGTTGACTTCTTTAACCCTGGGAGGCAAACAAATCATCCTGGACTACAACTTCTACAGCCACAAAAAATCCCTGTTCCCCTAAGCAATGAATCCGCTATCATTATAGATCTCCCATTCGTCTTCCTTCCCACCTGGGTGGGTCATTCCTGCTGCCACTGGCAATGGCTCTCCTCCAAGGACTTCATCAGTATCAGGGCAGGTGACTCTTGCATCACTTATCTGGCTTCCACGTTCCTGACTCAACACTACTTTTTCTGCAACTGCAGTAGAATTAACTGCAGTGGAGGGCATTGCTCACTGCTTTTGTTCAAGTAAAATGATCTCACTTACATTCAGTGTGTGAGTCAGCTTCATCCAAATGCACACTGCAGTGATTTACACTCTAAATTCAAGGATTGAAAATTTGAATTAAAAAATTCATCTGTCTTTGCACCTCTGATTCACACATAGTCAGTGGTGACTAACTTGAAATTGCCATATTCTTAGGTCAAAGAGATGTACTATTTTACTCCCGCTTGTTGACTGCTGCCATTTATTCTGGAGTCATTAAATAAATGCACAGCAAACCTTTAACAATGTCATGATGATATTGTGACAAATGAATTTCTTCAGTGACATGAGGATGCAATCTCATTCCAGGAATACGTCAGAGATGCACATTGACAAACAATTATAACTTGTTTGTATATGTGCCATATCATGCAAAATGCCGTGCAACCGCATAAGGAGTCTGGATACTGTCACTCTTGATTGTCCTTCCTCATGTTCACACACCAATGGGCCGAAACAACTCAAAAGGGAGAAATTTCTACTGCCTTCAGCTGCTAGGGCAATGGTGAGAAAGTTGGGGAAATATGGCAAGAATGAAAAAAAAATTCCCAATGTTAAGAAATAAATTTCCAATCTTCCCCTGGGTGTTTAAATTGCAAGCTCAGAATGTCACCAATGAACAATGACTGCATTATTCCCATGCATTTTTATATCAGTATTAGCTAATCTCACCTCATTTCTGTGCAGCTCCCGATTGGGAAGGAGGGGGACAAAGAAACTAGATGGCACCAATTTCTGACATGGAAGTCAGAGCAGTTACTTAGCAACACAACTCACCGCTTGCTTCTCTTATTCTCTTTTCTCTCTCACTGTGCTCTGACTTGGAGGCTATATTGCTCATTAGCAAATAAGTTCTTCAGCAAATACTTACAGGCGTTGTCTGCCTTGCATTGCTGTTTTTCACAGAGACTGAGTTGGCAGCTTGTCACTTTGCAAGCGCTGAAGAGTCAAAGGGGTGGGCATTTCTCTGTACAGCAATGGGTTACATTTATATCACACCTCGTGCTTCAAACAAACTGACATGACTGAAAGCCAAAGGGAATCCTTCATAAGATGAAAGGAGACTTTGTTGAGTGTGTCGCCATATTCAGTTAAGAGACTCATCTGATCCCGGTCCAGGAAGTTGGCGATATTCAGTCAGACACTTGGTTGCTCTCATGTCCTTCAAGCCCAGGGATTGGGCCAGTCAGTCCAGCAGATAAACTGCGGCCACTCTGGGTGTCACAAGTGATTCAGGTGGGGTGCTGCGGAGAAATCAGCCAGGGGAGCTGGCTGTTTTCAATTGGGGCTGTCTTCCCAAGTAGTCTGGGTTATGGTCCATGATTAGTCCTGGGGTTTTGGTATTAACTGTCAGGGGCAGTCTTTGCAATCCAAGGGAGAGTAGGTAGCTTGCCTGAGTTGGGGTGTATAAGACTAGGGGTCACTGAGGGAATGACAGTGTGAAAGGGGGCTATTCAAAATGGAAAGGTGGGCTTTCAGAGACCATTGGATGGGACTGGAAGCTGAGGAGGAGTGTGTTCTCAAAAGTCACAATCACTCTTGCCTAATTATGAGAGTGAATGCTCAACAAGTACAAAGCAACTTGCAAAGCTATGGGTTCAGGGATAAATGGGAACATTAACAGTAACATGTGGGGCTGAACTGAAACTGCGGGAGGCATCAGGGATGCCAGAATAACACAAAAGGGATCAAAAAGAATAGAAAGACCATTAGTCTCAGGTGGAACTGGCAACCTACTCACAAGGACTTTAAGTTGAAACTTTCCTATGTTCTCATAAAATGTAACTACAGAACGAGGAGACAAAATGGTTATCAAGGCAGGAGTAAATTACACATTTTGTCATTAGAGGCAGAATATAATCCTTTATGTGGGAAGCCACAGTAGGGGAAATTACATTAATCTTGCATCCACTTATTCAGTAATGCCACCCATTTGCCATCAAATTAGTTTTCAGTGAAAGGTCATTATTTTAGCAATAATTAATATTACAAATTATTGTCGCAAGCTATCATGGCCATTACATTTTTTCCATCAACTGATGTCCGGTCATGTTAGAAATGCTAAGCCATGCAAATGCAAACTACAGTCACTCCTAGCTTTACAATTTCTGCATCACTTTTCATACTTAACACTGCAATACAATGCTCGGCAGCTGCCACATTTTCAAACCTAGCTGTATGTATGAGATGACAGTCTATGATGTTCAAGGGATGGGCGTACTATTATGGAGGAGGAATATATGGTTTAAATCCCTGAAAAACATTTGTCCTATAGATCTGAAACATACTTCTGCATAAGGTTACAAAGCTAGAGCTCCATATTGAGGGATGACCTTCGCCTCCTTACAAAGATGAAGCCTCCATGCTGCATTGAGTGAGGCCACAGCATGTTGATTCATTGTGATTGATGTGAGGGATCAGGAATACCTTTACAGATATGCTGCTCCCTCATTCCTCACAAATTATCTGTTCAGTCAACCAAAACGGAATCAGTGCTCAGAGATTCCTTCTGGTGGTGCTGAACATGTGATAACAGCATCAAAGATGAGATTGATTACAATGTGTCATCCAGTTCTGCAAGACAGGAGCCTCCACCAGCTGTCACACAGCCTCCAGAGGAAGGGGTAACAGTTGATGAGGCAGAGGAGAATGACTGGACTCAGAATCTACTGCTGACAGTAAAACACGAAAGAAGAGACTAAAGAACGACATTATCTACTGGTGCAGAAGTTGTTCTCAAAAGGATTTACTGACCACACAATCCCTGTGGTTGTGAACATTACATCAGCCCTGAATATTTGATAGAATCTCATGCCAAAGAATAACTGGGGACCCTTGTGGCAGCTCCCAATCCTCAAACTATAAATATCTCAGGATCTCTTCAATGGCATTTCTTCCAGATTATAGTTTAAATCTGAAGTCAAGTAGCTCAGGCATGGAATTCTTCGATAATGTTGGCTTTCCCCATAAGCAAGGTATAGAGTGCACCCATGTTGCTCTCAGAGCACCCAATCAGAATTCATGAACACAAAAGGCTTTCACTCCATTACTCTCCAGCCCACCTGACACACTATTGCCAGATTTTAGATATGGGCGGCAGATATCCTGGGAGTTGTTTGATGTGTACATACTGGAGAAGTTGTAGGTTCCAAGTTTCTTCCAAGGCCCTCAGGCCATGAAGAGTTGGCTGCTGGGAAACAAGGGCTATCCCATTCAAACATGGCTGACGACACCTATACAAAAGAATCAGTGCCAAGGTCTTAATGGATCAGTTAATGAGCAGCATTCCCTTGGAGTTTCTATCCGGCTCCACTGGTCTCCAAGGTCTATGCAAGGCAGTGACTTCTGGAGTGACACCTGTATCATCTATGTGGCCTCAGTAGGTTTTCTTTTCTTCTTTTCCATCCCACTACATCTAAATGCAGTCCTATTATCTACAGCTGGGGTGGAGGAGTACTGCTCCAACATTAGCCCTGTTGGCCTGGCCGTGTTGGCAGTTTATCCCACATGGCAACTGAGCTGGAGGGCCTTAGTCAGCTGATAAGTACCCTGCCCAGACTTACACTGTTCAGCTTCGAATTCTGCATCACAAGCAGGGGGAGGTGGAAGGAACAGGCGCCACAGGAGCATCCCAAAGATAGCTCTGAAGAACCTATATGTGGCCCGTAGGGGATTGGCCCAGTAGGAATAGTAAATAAGACCACAACTTAGGGGATTCTCGAGACAGTTTTTCAACTTACCTTCAAGAATATAATCAGATACAGTTAGGGATTCTCTGAGTAATGGCACTAGCTGTATAAAATTAAACTTGAAACTACTTCTGTTTAAGTCTCAATCATGACTCAATTGGCATCACTTTCATGTGAGTCAAATGGTTGTGGTAAGAAGGCCACACCAAGAACCTAAACACAAACAGAACAATACAAACTCCACTTTATAAAATATAAAGTTTGTTAGAGCCCTCACTGACTTTTCAGTGTTTTTAACATACTCTTTTTTCAATTTTGGTTTTGAACTATAAACTGGGAACTGTGGGCTAAAGATGACTTTTGTACTGTGGGTAGCAGCTTGCATCAAAAGGAAATTAGAGAAAACAAGTTTTTTTTTATTTGTGAGACCAGACCTAGAAGTTAATTGCACTTTGATTCCAGATCAAAGGGCTCTGCTGGCACTTGATCACCAGGGAAGAGCATTCTGTTTAAACAGATAATAGAAGCTGGCCATTAATAAGGTTAGTACCTAGGAACTGGTTCCAACAAGTTTAGAAAAGACCTTATGCTTAAGGAGACGGCAGATGTTGAATGGTAACTGGGACATCCTAGAGGATTCGGAGTCTGTCAGGTAGTGTCTAGAGTTTGAACTGGGTTTTCAACAGTGTTTCTGTTTAAAAGAAATCTGGCTGTTGATGCTACAGCATGAAGATTTTGAAAGCCCTGCTTAATCTTTTTAATCAGCTCTTGTAAGTTCAGAAATTGGAAAACTAAATTATAAATATTACTGCCTTTATCTGAGGGCTGAAAAGGTGACACTGATTGACACCTTCAGAAAATCAATGAGGAAACCATTATGTCTGTGGAACAAAGCATCATGAAAACCACTTAGGTAATTAAACCAAGAGAACAAAATGTGAGGCTGGATGAACACAGCAGGCCAAGCAGCATCTCAGGAGCACAAAAGCTGACCTTTCGGTCCTAGGCCCTTCATCAGAGAGGGGGATGGGGTGAGGGTTCTGGAATAAATAGGGAGAGAGGGGGAGGCGGACCGAAGATGGAGAGAAAAGAAGATAGGTGGAGAGAGTATAGGTGGGGAGGTAGGGAGGGGATAGGTCAGTCCAGGGAAGACGGACAGGTCAAGGAGGTGGGATGAGGTTAGTAGGTAGATGGGGGTGCGGCTTGGGGTGGGAGGAAGGGATGTGTGAGAGGAAGAACAGGTTAGGGAGGCGGAGGCAGGTTGGACTGGTTTTGGGATGCAGTGGGTGGAGTGGAGGAGCTGGGCTGGTTGTGTGTTCACCTCCGCTCAGTTCGCAACAAACTACTGCACCTCCCAGTCGCAAACCATTTCCACTCCCCCTCCCATTCTTTAGATGACATGTCCATCATGGGCCTCCTGCAGTGCCACAATGATGCCACCCGAAGGTTGCAGGAACAGCAACACATATTCCACCTGGGAACCCTGCAGCCTAATGGTATCAATGTGGACTTCACCAGTTTCAAAATCTCCCCTTCCCCAACTGCATCCCTAAACCAGCCCAGTTCGTCCCCTCCCCCCACTGCACCACACAACCAGCCCAGCTCCTCCACTCCACCCACTGCATCCCAAAACCAGTCCAACCTGTCTCTGCCTCCCTAACCTGTTCTTCCTCTCACCCATCCCTTCCTCCCACCCCAAGCCGCACCCCCATCTACCTACTAACCTCATCCCACCTCCTTGTCCTGTCCGTCTTCCCTGGACTGACCTATCCCCTCCCTACCTCCCCACCTATACTCTCTCCACCTATCTTCTTTTCTCTCCATCTTCGGTCCGCCTTCCCCTCTCTCCCTATTTATTCCAGAACCCTCACCCCATCCCCCTCTCTGATGAAGGGTCTAGGCCTGAAACGTCAGCTTTTGTGCTCCTGAGATGCTGCTGGGCCTGCTGTGTTCATCCAGCCTCACATTTTGTTGTCTTGGATTCTCCAGCATCTGCAGTTCCCATTATCTCTAGGTAATTAAACCAGTTTTGTTATTTTCTTTCAACCGTGTTTATCTGTCTATCCTTTGTGTGAAACAAATTTTTTTGTGTTTAAAGCATAGACAAATTGGCTTACTTTGTTGTTTAATTTTTGCTGTACTGAAGTTGTCATTATTAATTCGGGGGTCAGTTAGCTCAGTTGGCTCATGATGCAAAGTGGCACCAGCCATGTGGGTACAATTCCAGCTGAAGCTACCATGAAGGGCTGTCCTACTCAACCTCTCCCTGTGCCTGAGATGTGACAACCCTCAGGTTGAACCACCATGCTCCGCATGTCTTTCTGTAATGACCAGAAACCCTATGATGTGGAAAGACTATAGTAATTTTACCTTTATTGTTGTTAATGAACTGCTACAGTCTTTTGTTTAAAATACAAACTGGCATCTGGAATTGATTATTCACAGAATTTGGGATTGGTTCTTAAAAAGTCTGGGTAGGAACAGTGGGTCAATTTTGAGGGTCTATGAAGGTTTTAATTTTACTGTCTTATGAATGCAGAGGAAAAAGATTGAGATAATTTGGCTGGCTGTCTCTATGTTGTAACAGGTTAATGGCATCTGACTTTGTAACCTCCAGTTAAAAATGAATGGGCAATGGTAAAATATCTTCAAGCTTCTCCAATGGTTCAATTTTATCCAGTAAGTAATTGAGCCCCACATCATATAAATGGAAAGGTTCACTGTCAAATCAGACCATGCCACTGATCCAAATAACAAAATACTTCACTCTTCCAGCACTGTGAAATCATAGGACAATTCATCAAACATTCCCACAACATTACATACTGGAAGTTTGATAATGTGTTGTCTGGTAAGGAGAGGAGCATTTGTTGCTATAATGGAATAAATTTTACTAAAAAATTATATGGAATCTGCAAGAAAAAGATTTCAGCTTTAGGTGTCTGTGTGTGTGGAGTCTGTACATTCTCCCACTGTGTGCGTGGGTTTCCACCTGGTGCTCTGGTTTCCTCCCACAATCAAACAATGTGCAGGTTAGGTGGACTGGCCATGCTAAATTACCCATAGTGTCCAGGGATATACAGAATAGGTGGATTAATCATTGTAAATGTGAGTTTACAGGAATAGGCTGAAGGGCTAGATCTGAGTGGGATGATTGTCAGAGAGTTGGTGCAGACTTGATGAGCCAAGTAGCCTCTATCTCCACTGTAGGGATTCTATCAAATATTAGGAATTTTATTAAATTCTTTATTCATTCATGGGATGAGGTCATCACTGTCCAGGCAACATGTAATGCCCATCTCTAATTGCCCAGAAAGCTGTTAAGAGTCAACCACATTGCTGTGGGTCTGGAATCACACGTAGGCCAGACCAGGTAAGGATGAGTTTCCTTCCCTATAGCACATTAGTGAACAAGATGGGTTTTTCCAATAACTGACAATGGATTCGTGGTCAGACTCTTAATTCAGTTTATATTTATTGAATTCAAATTCTACCATCTGCCTTGGTCTAATTAGAAGTCAGGTCCACAGAACATTATCTGTGCCTCCAGATTAACAGTCCAGTGATAATACCACTAGGCCATCACCTTCCAATGTATAATAAGCTGTAATTGTGTTTATGATACAATCATGATGTGTATACTTGTGCGAGAAATGTAGAACGTTTTCTATAACTCTATATAAATTTGGCATGGTGTTGCACAGGGGAGTTAATTCCAAATGCAGTCTTCATGAAAGTAGAATTAGATGGCAGGGTAGGAGTTGATAATAGGAAATTTGATCACAGAACTTAATAATTCACTAGCCATTATATTCAACATTCTGTCCTTATTTTAAATAAGGCTTTAGTTTTTCTTCTTATTAATAAAACATGTGGCAGTTTAAGAATCAACGACAGAGTTGGTTGATGCATAGGACTTTCACTGAAATCCACGTTCAGGAGTTGGGAGAGATGCAACTCAAAGGCACCATCACTGGTAGAAGTGAGTAATTGCAATTTGAAAAGCAGTTTTGGGGACGGGTGGGAGTGCAGGTTGATATTAGCAGTCATTTCAGGCCACTAAAGAAGTTAAGTTACAGACAGGCTGAATTGTGTATTAAACTGCCCAAGATTTCCTCCTAGTGGCTTGATGAAAAATCGACTGACATCAAAACACAGTTAACAGTGGATCAGATCTATTACAATTACAATACCTGTGAAATTGATCTGACAATGTAAAAAATATTTATAACATACCTTGACATTGCAGGAGATTTTTTCTACAAGCTCATCACATTCCTTGGTTTGCGCTTTTGTAAGTACAGCCAAACATTTTCTAAAATCATCAGTATTGTTGTCTGATAGTTCTGACAGAAAACAACTGAAGTGAATGCAACTTGCTATAATCTCCAACTTTTCTCTACAGGACAAATTCTTGGACTTCTTGATATGTTCTGGATAACTTCAAGGACAAAAATAACAGGAATATATTAATTCTAGGAATATAAACAGTAAAGAGCACCATTATTCAGACCAAATATTATTTGAGTAACAAAGACATTCCAGATTTCCCATTATAGTTGAAGAAACATGCCCATGTGTGCCTGAATTCCTGCTATCACTGGCAGGAAGGGCTCCATAATATTATTCGCCAGAAGTCTGAGAGCGAGTTGTTGGTAAAGAGTGGAAGATTTGTTGATATAATGAAATATGTCTTACTGTAGAGATATATAGGAACTGTTAAAAAACATGAATGGAAACTAGTGAAAAATAATTTAAAACTCTCCATAGTAATGCTTTAGTACAATTGTACATTTTGAGAAATGAACATAAAATAAATGTAGGACTTCAGCTGGCATCATAGACTCACGAAATTATTTTTGAGTGTTTTGTGAGTTTCAGAGCGGTTCTGATGAAGAGTCATCTAGACTCAAATGTTAGCTTGCTCTCTCTCCATGGATGTTGTCTGACCCACTGTGATCTCCAGCATTTGTTGTTTTAAGTACAGCTTCCAGAATCTGCAGTTACTTTCCCCGAACTTATGATTAAAGAAGATTGGGTTTATATGGTAGATATTAATTAGATTATCTTGTTATTTATCTCTTCTCATCATTATTTTTTGTTTGAGTTATAAACTTAGTGTCTAAGATCTGTTAGGTACAAAGTCTGGGTTAGGAACAATTGGACAATTTTGAGGGTGATTTATTTTTACTTCACTTTATTTTGTTCTGCAAATTCAATGATACTGGGGCTGATTTGGTTTGACTGACTATTTCTGTTGTTACACAATGTCATTGATTGGTTGAGAATGTTGTGGATTTCATCAGCAGCTATGATGGAATTTGTCACAGCTGTCAAAATGTGAAGAGAGTTTTCAAAGCAGGTTGCAGGATGTGAATTGGCCCGAAGACTCCTCACCCTGATGGAATCTCTTAATAAAAATATTTCTTGTCTTCAGCTTTGTAGTTGCAGAGCATCAAGAAAGAGCCAAATAATCATAACATTGAACTAGCACAGTGTGAGAGAGGTATGAGTTTGACTGAGCATCTTCCTCATATGCCATCTGATGATTTAACTATGAGAAAGCCAAGTTTAAAATAAAAAGATGTTGGGCAGAATTTTACAAGGGTGTGTGGACTGCTCCACCCCTTGTAGGAAAATCAAACAATTTTCCTTAAAATTTTATTTTCTTCTGTGCAAACCTCCAATCTGCACGTCAATGCTGAGAACAGTGTCAGAACACTGGCATGCATGGATGCTCAGAGGCAGCTGTATGGCCAGACTAATTACTGCAGAACATAATACCTATTACAGCTTGGTAATGCTAGAATCAGTTGAGCGTTAACAAGCTTATTATCCCTTAATTAATTACTTAGATATAGTGGGTGGGTGAGATTTTAGCATCTGTCCACCCTCCATATCAGGGGTGAACTCAATGTTGGATGGGAAAATAGTGGGCTGGTAACTGCCCTATGTTATGTGTCCTCCCCTCAAATGCTGAAATCCCACTACACAGAGGCATGTAACATCCAGACTATGGTTTCAGGTACAGCAATAATCTTACCTCAGTAAGAAATCAATGAGTTGGGCAGCACAAACACTTTGAATTTTCAATGTTATTGCTTCACTAATCTGTTGGGCTTTTTCTATGAAATAGTTCATTTCCTGTATGTGTAACAAAAAGGAATTATAAAAGCGAAAGCATAGAGTTATCGAGTCATAGAGTTGTACAACAGGGAAACAAACCCTTCGGTCCAACTCACCCATACCAACCAGATATCCTAAATTAATCTAGTCCCATTTGCCAGCACTTGGCCCATATACCTCTAAACTCTTCCTATTCATGTACCCATCTGGATGCCTTCTAAATGTTGTGATTCTACCAGTTTCTCCAGCAGCTCATTCCATACACGCTACAACTTCTGCATGAAAAGGTTTCCCCTCAGGTCCGTTTTAAATATTTCCCCTCTCACCTTAAACCTATGCCCTCTAAGTTTTGACTCCCACGCCCTGGGGATAAAAGATCTTAGCTATTCACCCTGTCCCTGCCCCTCATGATTTTATAAACTTCTATGAGGTCAACCCCTCAGTCTCCTATGCTCCAGGAAAATAGCCCCAGCCTTTCCCTATAGCACAAACCCTCCAAACCCAGGAACATTCTTTTCTGCACCTTCTCAAATTTTGCTTTTGGATGACAGTATTCTGTTACACGATATGGTAAATTATCAATGTGTCACATAGTAGTTGGGTCCTCTGTTGAAGTTGAAATTTGTTCCAGTCTGCTTTGACTGGATTCTGAAAGATCACCCTGTGGGGCATCGAGTTTATGAACCCCTCCCCTGCACCACAACTGCATGCTGTGAGCTCTCACATGTTATGTATTGATGCAGTGTATCAATAACCCTCTGAAAGATGGGAACTAACGGAAAATATGCCATCCATTTCAAATGACTTCATTCTTGTAATGCAGAAAATACAGGAGCCAATTAATACATAGCAAGATTCCACATTGAATTAATATAATGAATTGAACACTCAAATAATTCCTTTCACTGATGTTGGTTGAAGGATAAATATTGTTCAGATGTTGACTATTTGAAGAGATAGTAAGAACTGCAGATGCTGGAGTGAGAGGTAACAAAGTGTGGAGCTGGAGTAACACAGCAGGCCAGGCAACATCAGAGGAGCAGGAAAGTTGACATCTCAGGTCAGGACCCTTCTTCAAAAATGGGGAGGGGGAAGGGAGCTCAGAAACAAATGGAAAGAGGAGGGGTGGGGCTGGGGAAGATAGCTGGGATGGTGATAGGTGAGTGCAGGTAGGTGGTAGGAGGGACTGGCGGTGAGGCGGGAGGGGCCTGAAGAAGGGTCCTGACTGAAAATGTCAACTTGACTATTTTAAGGATATTTTATGCTTGACAAATGTATTTACTTTTTTTTGTGGATTTGAATCATGAAATAGATAAATCATGTAGTGTGTCTGGATTTCCAAATGGAATTTGACAAGGTTAGATGGAAAGGTACGAGTTCAGAGAGTTTGGGTGAGGTAATATATTAGCACAGGCACATGCAAAAGCAAAGAGTGGATATAAAAGGGCACTACCATGTTGACAGGCTGTGGCCCAAGGATCAGTACAGGGGCCTCAGATTTTTACAATCTACAATCTATTTACAATCTACGTTGATGACTTTGATGGATAAAAAGAGGGTGTAAAAGAAGCCTGTTGGTAACACAAGAAGAAGCATAACCATAAAGAGTGTGGAAGACACAGAGGTAACAGTTTAAGTGAGTGTGCAACAAGTGTTATATAGATTATATTGAAGTCTTCAGCAAATCTTTTTCTGGCATATTGATGAATACAGTGATTAAAAGTAATTGTAAGGTAAATTAAATTGGTTGGCTATGCTAAGAACAAAACAAATGCATTAATTTGGGCACAATTTTTCCACCTCTGGAGGTCACAACACAGGAGTCCATAAGAGAAAATAACTGGGAGCAAAAACAGAAGTTGCTGGAAAAGCTCAGCAAGTCTGGCAGAATCTGTGAAGAAAAATCACGAGTTAAAGTTTCAAAACGTGAACTCTGATTTTTTTCTTCACAGATGCTGCCAGACCTGTGGAGCTTATCCAGCAACTTCTGTTTTTGTTCCTGATTTACAGCATCCACTGTCCTTTTGGAAAATAATTGGCTGAGCTAACCCTGGAGAAAACTCATCTCGTTCTTCCTGGCTCAATGAGTAAATGCAGGATGAGATGGCCGAATAGCTTTTCTCACCCTGCCAGCAATTAAGGCCCTCACACAATCAACTTAGGTCTACTTAAAGGCCTTAATCTACCTTGGTAGGTGAGAAAGATGGCTTGTTTCTGGTGACCTGCCTGCCAAATTAAGGAGGTAGACAGCCTCCAATTGTCCAATCTGGAGGCAATGATGCACATGGATGCCCTTAGAGAGCCACAAAATGTCTTTGACATACTCCTCCTGACCATGCTTCTTTCCTGAACTCCTCTCTGTGACAAGGAGATACAAATGACTGCGTTTTGCAGCTGACCGTCCCAGGAAGTATTCCTTGATCAGTGAATATCACGACCCTGATTCGCTTACAGCTTCTGGTGACAGGGTCAGCAGTGTCAAGGCCTGTGGTAAGGTGGGAAACTCACCCTCACTTACCTACCAGCCGGCTTTTAATGTGACAATTGGCAGGTGATACCGTGATATCTCACTGGTAGGCAGGGGAGGAGGGGTGTGGTGGCATGTTAGTCCCCACCTAACACTCTTCTAAAAATTGGAATATTTGCATCCCATGAATTTTATAAATGTTTTAATTGTCCTACATACAAAACTCAATTCTGTTCATGGCAAAGTGTTCACTAAAATGTTACTTAACAAATGGATTTAGTAATAATTAATGAAAGTTTCAATTTATGAAAAATATAGGAGTGAATTCAGATCTAGAGTCAGGTAATACGGTGAAATTTTGAGCAGAAACTAGATCCAATGCCTTACTTTTACCCACACCTTAACAATTTGAAGTGTATCTAGAGTGGCAGGAACCCTGCCAGATATACTTTCAATGCAGTCTGTGGACGTATTCTGCAGAAAGTATGTACAGAAGTCTAACTTATAGGCTTCATAACGAAAAAATAAAATGAAATTCTGTTACAGAGGAATTGGTATACTTTTGATTCATGGGCTACCACGATGAAACAAAAACTATCTTCCTTCTTCAGTTCTCCTGTCCTGTTGAAACCTTTCAGAGAGGAAGGGTTCTTCTCTAGTACTGCATTAAGGACTTCTGAATCTGACAATAATGCCACAGCTCATCCTTTAGGATTTGGAATGAAGTCATAGAGGGGCCAAAATTAAGCAATAAACGAGAATTTTTAACTACCAGAATTGCTGGTGGTGAAATGGATGTATCACAATTTCTACCCTATAATTCCTACCTTGTATGAACTAAATATTTTTAGTAGAGACCCTGCATTTTCATGCCATAAGGCTGTGTTTAATTTATTTGTCGAGCAAAAACATATAAGCTGAGTTAACATGCTAGTCAGAGGTAGTGTGTTACATTCCCACTCCAAACACTAACAACTTATCATTGAAAGTTTAAGTAGAATTTGGGTACTGAAGACTTGAGTTCTGCATACTTGAACAAGCATAAAATGCCTAATTTGTAAATGTTCATACCATTGCAAAGGCATTCATTCAGCCTTTAGTGCAGACTTAGGATGTCACTTGTGTTAAAAAGGCCATAGTTATGAGAAGGTATGTCCGTGAGTTCTTCTCAAACCACAGATAGTTATTTGGCATAACTGATTGGCTAGTTACACTACTTCAGAAGGCAGGTAAGAATCACCCATGTTTCAATCCAAACAAATAGAGTTGTAACTGGGCCTTGTGTTTCAAACTGTTGACAAATATGGCAGTTAACTTTGCTATATCTACAAAACCAGCCTTTAGTACTGGATAACTAAGGAATGCATTACACTTACATTGAATATCTATGTTGTAATAGGAATTTAAACAATGTAAACCAGCGGAAATGGACATGGAACATTGGGATTTATGTTTAAATCAGATAATGTTTATATTACATATCCAGTTAGAATTAACATCATTATTCAAGTAATTACCAAAAAGGTACAAAATATAGAATAACATTTCTTGATAGACACATTCACTGTGAATAACTGAATGTATATATACCTGTTTGATTTTAGCTGGCAGCTGTGACCATGTCACGCCTTCCATTTTGAGAGTTCTTGATAGCCTTACTTTGATTTCTGACTGAAAATAAATGAGTACTTCTTTCAGCCAAACTAAAAAGTGAATAGTTCTGATAGCCTATACATTTAAGTTTCAAAATTCATACAGAAAACTTCAGGCAGCAGATTTCATCTGCTGTTCATATTTGGGTGACAAAAAGTAGTGGTAAGAACTGTAAGCTAACTAAAGAAAATCAGTCACTTCTAGATGGATTCAGAGAAATTTCTCCAACAGATGTATCAAGATGAAAGAACCTTCAATTGAGATGACTATTTACAGCAAAGTGCCCTAAGCAGGATTTCCACATTGCACAGTCTAAAGCATTAGAGTGGATCGTGACTGATTCATTATTTAACTCCAATCTCATGTTGGAGTTTCCAGGATTAATATTTCTCAACATGTCCTCAGTCATATTTCTATTTATGTAGGGAAACGCTCACTACTGGTTAGGAAGAGGGAAAGAAAATGGAATGTCTTCAGCTGCTTCATGGCCTGCGTCATTGCCAAAGTTTTCATATTAGCAATCAAGAGGCTTAACATGGCTGCACTTATAACATTTACTTCAATCCTCCTTCTACTAATAAAATGGTTGTTGTGTCACAAAACTCCATTTCCCCACGTTCTCTTACTGAATCATGCTATATATCTGTTAACTGCTACCTTTTTATCATTCAGCATTGCTGAAGTAATAATAATGGAAACTGATGCCAATTGCTCACTGAAGCATCTTCAGAAAAACGGGCAATTCTTAACTCTTGTATTAAGTGTTGCCTTAGCTCATAGTTAATTGGATAAAAACAAACTAATTACAGACCTTAAAGGAACAGATATATTATTTCATAACTTCCTTTTTAACGGCTAAGCATGAATAAATTCTATCATGGATAGTGACCAATGCCACAGGGGATCCTTAAAATGGAAGACATTCTTATTTCAAAGACATAGTTAATAAATCTACAACAGACCACATCTTACACATTGATTGAAAATGTGGAAATGGAAAATTTCCATTCCTGTGTTTTGAATACATTGAGCACTTTGTAACTCTCAAAGCAGCATAGAAAAGGGATTTCCAATTAATTACATTCCCTTTATTCTATTTCCTAATTAATTGGAAATCCCTTTTCTATGCTGCTTTGAGAGTTACAAAGTGCTCAATGTATTCAAAGCACAGGAATGGAAATTTTCCATTTCCACATTTTCAATCAATGTGTAAGATGTGGTCTGTTGTAGGTTTATTGACTATGCCTGTTAAGAACATAAAGACACGAGAACCAGGATCAAGAATAGGCAATTCAGCCCCTTGAGCCTACTCCGTCATTTAATATGACTCTTGTGTGATCTCATCTTAGCTTCAACTCCACTTTCCTTACCACTCACCAAATCCTTTTAGCCGGATACCGATTAAAAATCTATCTAACTCCTCAACTTTATTCAGCCTCCCGACATGCGCCACATTCTGGGGTAGCAAATTCCACAGATTCACAATACTTTGAACAAAGGAATTTCTCCTTAACTCTGTTTTAAGTTGGCCACTCATTAGCCTAAAACTATGACCTCTTCTTCCAGATTTCCCCACCAGGAGAAACATACTCTTCCTATGTCTTTCATTGGTCTGTTTTTAAATAGGAAATTATTTGCTGAGGCAGTGCATAAGGTTCAACAGCATTTACATCTAAGGATTTACTTAATTATCAAAGCAAGAGTATAATATTATCATTTAGAGGCTCTCAATATAGAAGAATCATATCACTTATCTCTGAAGTTAAATAAATAATTAAGCAGCTTTGTGCGCTCTGAATGACACCACTTATGACTATAAATATATGTACATGTAAGTTTTGATCACATATAAGAGAAAATACCAATAGTTACAGTGTGAAATTTTAAATTCATGTATGATGAATGTGATGTATAATGTTTGGCTCATTATGCTTTTAAATTA
Source organism: Stegostoma tigrinum (assembly GCF_030684315.1). NCBI lineage: Eukaryota > Metazoa > Chordata > Chondrichthyes > Orectolobiformes > Stegostomatidae > Stegostoma > Stegostoma tigrinum. Next base: position 39,917,870 of record NC_081363.1, read on the forward strand.
TAAGTGGGTCACACTCACTTAAATGTGGAAAATAAATCTAACATTTCCACATTTCAGAGAACACAAAGGTAATAAATTCTGCAATGAGGAGAATAGTTATTATACCGTGATGTCTCTAACTAGATTTCTTTCTTTTGGCTTTACCTGCACTGTGCTAATCAACTTCTCTGAAGTGTTGTACAACAATCTGGCTTCCACAAAGGGATCTAATAATGATGCTTTCAGAATTATATCTTGAATTTTAGGATGGCCCATGAATTCTTCACTGAAAGATAAAAATGAACAGATGGCATAATGCATAGGTAAGGGCTTTTCTACCCCATTCATTCAAGAAAATGGTTTTGAAACACTTTTACATCTTATTTGGGGAGAATTTCTCATCGTTCTCAAATCCCAAAAGTCATTCATCATTTCCTGTTTGGAAATGGCAGCAGAAAAGCTCTCCCTACGACTGTTCTAGGAAGTTCATTAATGTAGTTTTTATGGTGTCAAAGCGATTGAAAACTCATTCACCTACCAAATTACAATTATACACCTAGTATCTAAAATTGGTTTCTCCAATTCCTTATAATGCTCATCATTGAACTGTTACATTTTCATTGATAAGGTTCCTGTGATACTGTTTCTTGACGAAGTTATGCGAGGAGTCAGAGAAAATGAGTTAGATTCTTAATGAGTACTTTGCGTCGGTATTCACTGAGGAGAGAGACATGACAGATGTTGAGGTTGGGGATGGATGCTTGATTACTCTCGGTCAAGTCAGCATAAGGAGGGGGGAGGTGTTGGGTATTTGAAAAGACATTAGGGTGGACAAGTCCCCAGGTCCGGATGGGATCTATCCCAGGTTACTGAGGGAAGCGAGAGAGGAAATAGCTGGGGCCTTAACAGACATCTTTACAGCATCCTTGATCACGGGTGAAGTCCCGGAGGACTGGAAAATTGCTAGTGTTGTCCTCTTGTTTAAGAAGGGTAGCAAGGATAATCCTGGAAATTATAGACTGGTGACCCTGACGTCAGTGGTGGGGAAGCTGCTGGAGAAGATACTGAGGGATAGGATCGATTTACATTTGGAAGAAAATGGGCTTATTAGTGATAGGCAGCATGGTTTAGTGCAGGGAAGGTCATGTCTTACCAACTTGATAGAATTCTTTGAGGAAGTGACAAAGTCAATAGATGAGGGAAGGGCTGTAGATGGATACATGGACTTCAGTAAGGCACTTGATAAGGTTCCCCATGGCAGGCTGATGGAGAAAGTGAAGTCACACGGGGTCCAGGGTGTACTAGCTAGATGGATAAAAAAAACTGGCTGGGCAACAGGAGGCAGAGGGTAGTAGTGGAAGGGAGTTTCTCAAAATGGAGAACTGTGACCAGTGGTGATCCACAGGGATCTGTGTTGGGACCACTGTTGTTTGTGATATACATAAATGATTTGGAGGAAGGTATAGATAGTCTGATTAGCAAGTCTGCAAATGACACTAAGATTGATGGAGTAGCAGATAGTGAATGGGATTGTTGGAGAGTGCAGCAGAATATAGATAGATTGGAGAGTTGGATAGAGAAATGGCAGATGGAGTTCAATCCAGGCAAATGTGAGGTGATGCATTTTGGAAAATCCAGTTCAAGAGGGAACTATATGGTAAATGGAAAAGCCCTGGGAAAACTGATACACAGAGAGTTCTGGGCATTCAGGTCCATTGTACCCTGAAGGTGTCAATGCAGGTCGATAGACTGGTCAAGGAGGCATACGGCTTGCTTTCATTCATCGGACAGGGTATTGAGTACAAGAGTTGGCAGGTCATGTTACAGTTGTATAGGACGTTGGTTCAGCCATATCTGGAATACTGTGTACATTTCTGGTCACCAAATTCCCAAAAGGATGTGGATGCTTTGGAGAGGGTGCAGAGGAGGTTCACCAGGATGTTGCCTGGTATGGAGGGCTGTAGCTATGAAGAGAGATTGAGTAGATTAGGATTATTTATTTAGAAAGACGGAGGTTGAGAGTGGACCTGATTGAGGTCTACAAAATCATGACAGGTATAGACAGGGTGGATAGCCAGAAGCTTTTTCCCAGAGTAGGGGACTCAGTTAGTAGGGGTCACAATTTCAAAGTGAGAGGGGAGAAGTTTAAGGGAGATATGCTTGGAAAGTTCTTTACGCAGAGGGTGGTGAGTATCTGGAATGCGTTGCCAGCGGAGGTGGTAGAGGCAGGCATAGCAGGATCATTTAAGATGTATCTAGACAGATACATGAATGGGCAGGGAGCAGAGGGATACAGATCCTTGGAAAATAGGCCACAGGTTTAGATATCTGGATCGGTGCAGGCTTGGAGAACCAAAGGGCCTGTTCCTGTGCTATAATTTTCTTTGTTCTTTGTTCATGTATTTCTATGCTAAAGGTGTTAGAAGTGTTGTGACCGATGTGTTCAGTTGGAAAGTATGAAGAAAATAAATGTTCAGTTCGGCATCATTAACACATTCACAGTGGGGGTAGATGCATGAAATCCATTAACTACTTTACTTTCCGCATGTTTCACAAACCTGCTGAGCTAAAGTGAAAAAAAATGTCCACAAAACGAATAAAACTGGGAAAAGCACATAGCAGTTTTCAGGTACACCAGCTGAGTCAGATCAGTATGCATTATTTCCAAGTTTTACTATTTTTGCTTCAGTGAAGCATTTAATTAAATGCAAGAAGGCAAGCCAATGTTTCAGATAGCAACCCATGTTGAAATATGGTGAAGGTAGGAGACTTAAAGTATTGTTCAAGCATGACCTTGCTCAGACATGCAGTCACTTGCTTGTATATATCAGCTGATCCTTAATAGGTTCTCAACAGAAAATCAGAAATCACTTCCTTTAAATGGGCCCAAGAGAAAGAGAAATTCAATGGCTCCTGTTCAATCTCTCCAAATATTTCTGTACATGTGGTAATCTCAGGGTCAAATGGCTGAAATGCTTGCCCTCAATAATGTCCATTTTCAGGTCTACCTTGTTGTTTAGTCCTCTGATAAATTAGTCCTCTAATCAATTAGAGAAGTAATTGTGAGTTCCAGCAGGAAGTTGTGCTCATAATGAGCAAGTTTCAGACATAAGGGTAGATTGATAAAGTCCCAAATCTTTGGCCAGATGATCTAAATATAGTCTCCTGCTGCAAGAACAGTATCATATAATTACATCTTAGCTTTGTTGATTATCTCTACCCAAGAGGACAAAATGATACTGTGACAGGCAATCCTTGCAGATGTAATTAGCTGCGTACCAATAGAAAAAGGTAAACTTCTACATTTTGCTACTATTAAATACATTTATGGTAAACTTATGCTAGTGTTATCATTTGCTTTTAAAACGTTGTAGGGTGCAAACAGATCATTAGTGTAGGCAGTTCTTGGAAAGTGAATAATAATACGAGTATCAATGTTATTTATATTTTTGCTGCTTAAATCTATAAAATTTTATATTGAACAAGATTCTCAAAACTCATGAAAGGGGTGGCTTACCTTTTATATTTATGAGTGACCCACGTTAAAATGTGGAATAAATCTTCAATGTCCAGATCTGCTTGGAAAATTTCATTTAGGTGATGAAAAATACAAGTATGATAAGTTTTTGCAAATATTTTAAAGACCTCATTTTGGTTTGAGAAAGACAATAAATTGGTTAACACGATCTTCTGCAGGTTTGTTACATGTTCTTTTACATAATTTTCAGCACCGTTTTTTAGGAATAGTGGAATTTGATTTTGCACCAACAGTTCCACTATTTCGCAGAAACCTTGTTTCCATGCTTTTGGCCTTTCAGGTTCAAAGTTCTCTGTTTCCAGTTTCTCTTTCCATTGCCCCATACTGTCACCTTCCAGCTTAACTACACGATACACCAACAAAATAAATTCCTCCTGCTCTGGTAGCAATGACTCACTAAATGATGACATATTGCTTTTCAATTCTTCCAAAAGACTGTCCACATCCAACATCATGTGCTGTTTTGGATTTGTTTGTGTGTTATTTACTGTGGGCATCTTCAGCAAACTGTATCCATATTGATCAAGCCAAGAATTCACTTCTTTGAACCTCTGATCCAGCATTAATTTTTGAACTTCTGTAACTTAGGAAAGAAAGTTAAATCAAATCAAACAGGTAATTTTTTTTTCAAAAAGATGGAACAAGTACAGTCTGATTATATTATTTAATTCTAATTATTTAGAGACCTGATATTTCTACCTTTAATTCTATTTGAAAAATAGATTCAGTAAATCTGATAAAATTTGGAATAATGAAATTTAATTTAATAAATAATATTGCCAATTTTCTTTCCTACACTTCTGAAGACATTTACATAGAGCTGCCAGATTTTCTCAGGAGCAACTTCTTTTTCACGAAGTGTTCTGGTGATCCAATAGTTTTCTCCAAATTGTTCAAATGACAGGATTTTCACTCACTGAAGCCCTTTCATTATTCCCTTTGCAACTGCACTACCTCTCTCACTTTATGCAATTGCATTAAAATAATCTGATTATATAATTTACAATTATAATACCTAAAATGAGCAAAACATAATGCAAGCAGAAGCAATTATGCCAGTTTACTAACACATTTTCCACTCTTTAAATTATTACATGTAAATTAAAATGTTGGCACATGACTTCCCACCTCCAACAGTGGCCCTCCTAGATTTCTGCCTTTAGTTGTGTTACATATCAATCATCATGGACCCCCTGCTTTCCCATGGCTTTTCAATGTGCGCCAGTTTGCCTTTTGAAGATCTGGTCATCCTATGTTTACTCCAGTAATGGTAAGATCACAAAGGTGCCTCTCTAATAAGCTCTACCTCACTTAACTAGAAATTATTCAAAGGTGGGCCTGGACATCATGTGGCAACATGTGACATGCTTTTTGTCACATCTGAATAAGGTTGGCTTTCCGCTGAACATCACTGGGTCACGATCAGGAGCAGAATTCTTGACTTTACTCCCCTTTTCATCACAATCCAAGATTTCTAACAGCCAATTTTGAGTCAGATTTAGAGTAGCTAACTCAGAACAGAGAATGGGTAAAATTTTTCCTCCCTTGGTGCAGCATGAGTAACACTGAGAACGACAGGAAAGTGTGGAGAATGAAAAAAAAAGTTTCTGTGTCAAGAAATGTTTTTCTGATTGTTTTCCCATTCAAGCCTTAAATAGCAATTTCAGAATATTCAGCAATAAATACCTTATTTCTAAATATTTACATCTGATTAAAGCCAAAACTCACCTTATTTCTACACGACTTCCAATTGTCCTCTCATCCACCAAGAAACTACATGGTCCAAATTGCTGACATGTAAATCAGAGTAGATAGATGGCAGCTCACCAAAAGCTTGTTCTACCCATCATGTAACACATTCTTCCCACAATTCCTCTGCATGTTCCTTGGCCACCATCCTCCCTCAGTCTTTTGTCCACACAAGTTGCCATCCATCGGCACCAACCTCACAACTCAGCATGCTTGCTCTTGGACCAAATTAACCAACCCTTCAACCTTATGAGCTCAAACACCTACAACCTGCATGTTTATGTGAGATCACTTTATGCGAAGACCCACATGCAAATTCATGCATTTACACAGTGTTGTGATTGTAATGAGGTCAGCCAGGTGGACCACATAGAACATGAGTTCCCTGATTGGGGCTGTTAATATGATCTAATCAGGGAGCCCTGGCGAACAGATAAAAACAGAATTGTCATGCTCTGTTCACTTTAAAAGCTGGTTCTGAAGGAGCTGGATCAGTGTCAAGGACACCACACATGTAAATAAAAGGTAACTCAAGGACAGGATACTGGCCTCTGTGGAGTTATGTCAGCGGCAACGAGAGAAAAGCATGCTCCTGAAGAAATTCACTTGCAATAGTCACCTTTGAGTTGGGATAAGCATTTCTGGCATCATGCTGTAATTTCAGAAGCTTGACCCATTTGGTCCTGCCATTGAAGACTGGGCCCAGTATGTGGAAACAATGCATTTTTTGGGGCAAATGACATTATGGCAGATAAAAAGCAAAGAGTAATTCTCCTGACAACTTGTGGGCCCACAATTTTTTTTTAGTGATTAGGAGTCTAACTTTCCCTGAGGTATCAGCTGCTAAAGCCTTTCAAGAATTGACAGATTTAGTTAAGGAATATTCCTACCCAAGCATCTTCTCAGCGCATTCTCAGATGCTATCGGTTTTACTCAGCAATTTTAGAACTAGGAGATCCATATCGGGATTTTTGATGAGGTTATGATGACGGGCAGAGACATGCATCTTTGATTTAACCTTTAATGGGATGCTGAGAGACCATTCGGTATGTGGGATTAATGGTGTAACCATGCAAAAGCATCTACTGACTGAAACCCACTCCATGTTTAGATATTCCTGCTCCTTCATGTTTCTGAATATTGCTACTTTCCTCAAAAGAGCCACAATAAATGTGGGTGTGTCTTATTCAGCCAGCAACTGAACACGCACTTGCTTCAGCAAGGCCAGGATTGTAGTCAGCTAGGTTTGAACCTGCGTGGGGGGGACCACTTGGCCACAACTGCACATTCGGTCCATCCCGTCTCTTGCATTGGATGTCATTGGCAAATATCCCTGTTGTGAAGGCACAGAAGAAAATCCCAGCAATTCTGCCTGGTGAAGAAGGAAGTTTCTGGCAGCAGCTGGATACAGCTCCATGCCAGCCTAGGGTCTCCCGACAGGTGAGGAGCAGGCCCTGGGGCTGATTCCCCTGGCCCGGATGCGCAGGTTGGGTCGACGCCCCAGATACATGGGTAGACCCAGGTGCCTGAAGGAGCAGAAGCATCAGCGAAAGGGACAAGAAGAGGGCCCCAAAGACTAATGACCACTGGCAGCATCTGGAACAGGGGAACAGGAGGTATGGAACCCCCACATCCTCAGGCCCATGGCTACAGCTTGGATGAGGCAGTCGCAATTGTGGCAGCGTAAAGACCCATAACCAAGGATTCTCATAAGTGTTGGTCACAGATAATGGGCGATCATTTAACAACAGGGAATTTGAGTATTTCCCAAAATTGAATGATATTTGACATACAAGGACAGCTCCATCCATCATCCAATCATCTGGCAGAAAGAGCAGTCCAAATGTTGAAGGCAAGCTTGAAGAAACTGCCTACAGCTTCACTAGATGCCAAATTGTCCCTGTCCCTGATTATAAGACCACCCCTCATGCAACTGCAGGATAGCTCCAGCAGAGTTGCTCATAGGGAAGATTCTCCACACCAGGTTAAATCTGATCCTCCTCGATTTGGGTGGTGGTGCTGGGGTGGGGTGGGGAGGGATGACAGTATCAGGAATGCCAATGCCAGACAGAAGATGCTGCTAAGCATGAGCGACAGTTTACTTCAGGGTACAAAGTTTGGTGTAGGAATCACAGGAATAGCCCTGCTTGGGTAAGAGGCATGGTTGATGCAAGGTCAGGTCCAGTGAAGTATAAAGTTTGGGTCGGCGCGATTATCCTGAACAAGTACGTGGACCATATGAAAGCCGCAAACGGTGCGGGAGCAAAATGTGCCCAGTTCTTTGAAAGCTTTTACAACTGTTCCAGAACCTGTGGGTTCTCCCTCTCCGTCATGTCGAAGATACCTTGGAATCTGAGATAGACACAGTTGATGTCACCACACTGAGGCCTTTGCCGCCTTAAGAAGAGAATGAATTCTTCCGAGACACACGGACCACAAGAGGTGAGCTACTGTGTTACATGCCGCCCATATCAGAGGCAGAGTTGGAGGAAAATGACCAGGAGTTAAAATGTCCCAGGAAGAGCTACAAAATAAACCAGCCTATATCCTCAAACTCAGAGAGGGAGGGATGTAGTGACTGTAAAAAGGTCAGCCAGGTGGACCTCATAACCAACAGATAAGGAGTACCAGATATCCTGTTCACTCTGAGAGCTGGCTCTGAGGGAGGTGGGTCAGTGTCAAGGAATCCCCATGTGTAAAGAAAGGGTAACTTGGATAAATCCTCTGTGCAGTTATTTCACACAGGGTGCATCTTATGGCTTTTACGTTGCTATTTTAGTACTCACATACCCTGTAATTACTTAGAGACTTTGTGGCAAAGTTCAGCAATCATGAGAATGATAATAAGCAATAATCCTAGTTAGTAGGCCTTTCACCACTGACTAGCAAGGACTTCATCTCGATGTCCGGGACTTGGTTGTAAAATGGGACATTTTGGTCTTGATGTTGAAAACAGTCTCACTGGCCATCTCATGCAATTTTCCCAAATTTCTCACCATAACCCAAGTGGATCGGGAAGTTTCTGCCCTCTGTGTGGCTCACATTGTTTCAATACCACCGGGCCTTTAGCATTCAGTCACAGGCTGCCAGCCTCTTTTGCTTGCAGTGCTTTTTAGCACACAGGTTTCTCAGTGCTCAGTTACAGATCCTGGACTCACGTGACTTGCATTGTTCTTTAGCACACAGGGAGAGGTAGACATCTTGTCACAGTTCACAGCACTGAGTCAAGCTGCTGAATTTTTGCTGTATAACACTCTGCTATGTCAAAGCCTCTCTGCAAAATATGCCGGCAGCTCACATAACAAATTCAATTTTAATTCAAGAAAGTCAAGGTGGAGCTGTCCATTGCGGGGTGAAGGAAGACCACAGTCAGTTGGGGGCACTGCCACAATTGGTCAAGGGGTTTGCCTGATTCCAGCCCAGGGGGTTGACTGAAGTCAGTCCGGTGCTTGGTCCTACCAGGCTGCAGGAATGTACGTCCTTGCAGAGGATTGGACCACAGTCAGTCCTGCAGGTCAAATGGAAGCAGTCCATTGAGTACATTAGGTCAGTCATGGCTCTGTGGAGACATAGATTTGGAAGGGGTGGTGCTGCAATGAGACAAAGAGAGAGATTGCATATGATGGAGGTGAATGCAACTGCAGTTAGTGGTGATGAGGTAGGAGGAGTGGCGAGGAGTTCCCAGTGAATGTGTAGGAAGTGTAGAGGGCAGGGAGGGGTAGGTTGAAGTGAGCAAGAGGCATTGAGTGGACATGATGCATGTAATAGTGAAAGTTATAGCCCATAAGTCTTGATGAGAGGTGGGTGCAGTGGCAGAGTAAGAGTGAGTGGTGGCTCTGTGCATGTAAGGTAGCAGAGGGAAGATGGTGATATTTACCTTTGCACAGAACAGCAATTCATTGACCTTCTTGCACTATTGCTGGGAATTCTACTTTACCTGGGACCAGGTTGTAATCGTGTTCAGGTTGGCTTGATCTGGTGGCATGGCATCCAGTCACAGAAAGCTGGAAAAAGATTGCCCTCTTCTCCACCACTCTGTTCACCAACAGCTTCAGGTCCCCAGCCATGAAGCAGAAAGTAAGCTTTCTTTACCTTTATATTATGTCGTGAAGTTAGAATTTCGAGTACTATGATATGTACGGTAGCTCCTAGCTTGCTGTGTCTGAAGTGTACTGTTGGGCTTTAAATATGAACCAGGTGTGAAAACGCCAGAAGATGCTGGCAGTGGAGAACAGTTCTGCCTCTCCACTTTATGTGATTCCATATAAAAGCAACCAAGAGCCTTGCTGCATAAGTAATGAGGTGAAAAGTGGAAAACTGCATGAGCAAAGTCACTGCACACCATGGCAGACCAGGCAGAATGAATCACAGTCCACAAAACACTGGCTGAAAATGGGAACATTTCACCATATGAATTGAACCAGATAGCATTTAGCAGTCTGGAAGACTTGACAAAATACAATGGTCCCGAAATGTGACAAGTCACCAAACCTGGCACTTACACTGGAATCACAACACCAGGAGAAGCTGCTCCTGACCTTAACAGACTATGTTAATAATATGTGAGATGCTTACTAAAAATTGACATAAATTGTCCACATTATTTTATTCATATTATACAATTTTTATTGTATTGCATTGTTCCTCAACCTGCCCGACATAAGGCCTGCAGTGGGTATGGTTAGGGGTAGGGGCAGAGTCCCACATCAGGCAGAGCTTTGCAGTTTGGTCTGCTGAATGAACAAAATCATAGAGGTGGAGTCCACTACTGTATCTAGACTAGGACTGCTTAAAAAAGAAAAGGAAACCAGATGGGATTTCTCCTGCTCTATTATAGTTAGGCACCCAAAATGTGCCCTAGAAGCACAGATGCCCATGGCTATTTGTAACTTGATGGATGGGGTCAACAGCAGAGATGACCAGCAAATAGAGTCTAGCATTTACACCAAGACTGAAGAACCACCAAAATAAAAACCAAATAACTGTGGATGCTGGAAATCAGGAACAAAAACAAAAACAAAGTTGCTGGACAAGCTCAGCAGGTCTGGTAGCATCTGTGAAGAAAAAAATCAGAGTTAATGTTTTGGGACCAGTGACCCTTCTTCAGGTCTGAGCTGAGCTGAGCTTTTCCAGCAACTTTGTATTTGTTGCTAAAGAGCCAATACACTGGCTGGCAATACAAAGGGGAGGCAATGGCCTAGTGGAATTATCATTGGACTGTTAATCAAGAAACACAGATAATATTCTGGGGACATTATATTTTTAAAAATCCCCTCTCCTTGGCCTCTACACCCACCAAATTGTCTCGACGTTTAACCCAGAGAGTCTAATTTCTCAGTGAGTTGTAAAAGACTTGAAAGAAAATGTGTTTGGGCAACCTCCATTCAATTTCTAGACAAATGTGATAGGATTAGTCTTAGCTGGGAAACCTTCCGTGGCCAAACAGCCTACTAGCAATTAGGTTCAAAGCTCAAACTGAAGAATGTCACTTAAAGAATCAAATGGTTGTGCAAATGGAAAAATACCTGGCAAATTTTCCCACCTTCAGTGAAGAAAGCACCATAACTGAAAAGAGGAAAATAGAAGCAGTGCAGGTAGAATCATGACATACAAATTAGGAAATTTTTCTTTGTATAACAGACTTGCATTTGGACTCTTGGATAAAAAGTGAAAAAAATCCATCAACATTCTAACTCCTGTTAGCAAATCAGTAGCCTCCAGTCAGTGTACTTGCATGAGTTATAGGAATGAGAATAGCAATGACTTTTAATATCAAAGAATATTCCAGTATTCCCAATCTTATTTTGAAGTATGAAGAATTGTCATTTGATTGAACATCCAAGGACAGCTAACAGCATGACAAACCTGTATCTCAGTGTGAATATTATGAGGGAAGCTGTATTTGGAGAAGGACATATCTTTCCATTAGTTTTAGTTTGGGAAAAGGATAATAGTGAGTGTTTTTGTTTGATTTCATTATGAGTACTGTTCCAATCTGCAGGACTTGAAGGATTTTAAGACTGTTTGGTATTAATAATCTGGAAAAAGAATGACACAAAAAAGAGTACTTTCAGAGAAACCTAGCTCAATTTATAACAAGTACAAAAAAACTTTAAAAACTTCAGAATAGAACAATACCAAATATATTTACCTTTACATTCATCAGGTCCATCAGAAAAACAATGCTTGTCTTCTCTTTCTTGTGAATGTTTTTGCGATTTTTGTGCTTTCTTTGATTTAAATTCATCAGCATTTTCCCTAGGGATTAAACTATCTTCCTCAGAACGACTGGTCTTTTTTCCCCTTTTAGATTTCCACAATTGGTCCATTTTCCTCCTGTATTAAAGTAGAGTTTCTTATAATTATCATTATTCTAAACTCTTCATTATAGTCCTCTGATCTGATAAAGAGCAAAACTATTCTTAATCCAAAGACATCAAAATATCTATATTAGTCCTTCTTTTTGCATGATTTACAATCTGATCTCATCATCAAATTCAAAATATTTTGTACAGGTTAAAGGATGGTTGAAGTAAATCATGATTATAATTTAACATCCAGTAAACTGTCCATTAGCAAAAACTTCTGGCACATAATTACAGACCTCTAATTAATGTAGGATCCCATATGCATCAGTAATTCGCTCTTGAAATCACAATAAGTGTGATAGTGTTTTCCTAAAATTATTGATTTTCATTGCAAAGAAACTGACAGTACATTTCAGAATCATTTGACAAGGTATCTCACAAAAAGGTTGTATATTGGCAAAAGAATTGGCTAATGGCAGGAAACAGTGAGTGGGCATAAGGAGTTCTTTTTTGGGTTGGCACTGTTACAAGTGGGGTTCCACAAGGATCAATGTTGAGACTGCAACTGTTTACAGTTAACATTAATGACTTGGAGGAAGGAAGTAAATGTACTGTATCCAAATGTGCAGATGACACTAAAATAGGTGGAAAGGCAGGTTGTGATAGCGATACAAACAGCTAACAGAGAGATAGTGATAGATTAAGTAAGTTGGCAAATGGATCATAATACGGGAAAATGTGAAATTATTCATTTTGGAAGGGAGAACAAAAGAACTGCATACTATTTAAATAGAGAAAAGCTACAACACAAAGGGACTTCGGCGTCTCGTGTGTGAAACAGAGGTGCAGCAGGGAATCTGGAAAGCTAATGGAATGTTGACCTTTATTTCAAAAGGTTTGGAGCATAAGAATAGGGAAGTCTCCATAAGAATAGGGAAGTCTTACTGCAACTTAAGATGCTCGTGAGACCATGTCGAGACAATTGAGCCGTTTGGGTCCCATTATTTAAGGAAAGATATTTCATAGGAGACAGTTCAGATATTCCCTCATACGGAGAGATTGTCTTATGAGCAAACGCCAAAAAGGTTGGGACTCTACTCACCGGAGTTTAGGAGAATGAGAGGCGATCTCATTGAATTATACACAATTCTTAAGGGGCTTGATAGGGTAAATGCTGAGAGGATGTTTCCCCTTGTAAGAGAGTCTACGGCCAGAAGGCATAATCAAGAGGTGCCAACTTAAGGTAGAGATAAGGAGGAATTCTTCTCTCAGATGTTTGAGAGTCTTTGGAACCTCTTGCCATAGAGAAGTGTCTGGGGGGCAGAGTCCTTGTATATATTTAAGACTGAGATTGATGGATTCCCTTAGTGATCAAGAATCTAAGTGTTACAGGGAAAAGGCAGAAAAATGGATGCGAGAAATGTTGGATCAGCCATGATCCTATTGAATGGCAGAACTGGTTCAAGGGACTGAGCAGCCTACTCCTGTTCCTATTTCTTATGGTCTTCTGGTCCAGTCAAATCAATGATAAGTATCATTGAAACAAATGTAATTACACCTGGCCGGGTCTGCTGCTGAAGAATGAGTTGACCCAAGCGGACATGTGAGGGTAAGACTGATCATTTCACAAAGTTTAGATTAGAAATGAAGAAGAGCTTGGATCTAAAGTATAAACTTCTAAATTAGAAGATGGCTAACTTTTACTGGAGGAGGGGAAATGAAGCCGGGGAAAATGGACTAAAGATAGACAGAAAACAAAGGATAATGGAACAATGTGTTATCTAAGGACAAGATTTTTTTTAAAAAATTATATTTCACCAAGGATAAAAGGCAAGGGAATCAAAATCATAGCTCCTTAGATGTTGGGAGAGATAGACAATATGATTAAACAAATAAAAGGTATATCTTTCATACAATGTGACTTCTTCAAGTGAGAACTAGTGGAATATGTTCAGTTAACAGTGAAGTAAAAAGGCAAATAAGAATGGTGAAGAAAAAATACAAGAAGAGAATTTAAATTAGCATTAAAGCAAATCTTCTATCAGCTTCTAAATAGCAAGTGAATGGTAAGAGGTATGGTATGTCCTGCTGGGAATAAAGAGCGCCTACATGGGCTTTGAGGTGCAAAGCAAGACACAATGAGTACTTTGCATCATTATTTACTAAGGCAGAGGCTGCTAAGAAATCAGTCACAATGAAGATGGTGGAGAAAATGGGTGGGATCAAAAACTGATGGGACAGATGTACCAGAAAGGTTAATGCTTAGAATGGATGAGGGTTAGGTTGAGGGGGAAACTTGTCCTACTTGGAACTAAGGTCATTGAGGGGAAATTCAATGGTGGTCTTCAAGATTTTGATAAGCTTAGACAAGGGAGATGAAAGCAAATACGCTCCCATTAGCTGGTGGTACAATTATTAGATTACAAAGATTTAAGGTTTTATGCAAGAGATTTAGAAGGAGATGCAAGAAAGAAAAAGCTTTTTATCTAACAAGTGTTTATGAAACCATTTATGAAAAGGTGTTGAAAGTGGAGACGATGAATTAAATCAAAAGGAAGTTAGATGGGCACTTCACTGCATCATGATAGTGGTAAAATATAGATTATCAACTTTTAACTTCCATTAACCAGAACTTTCATGGATTAAAATGGTTTGAGATGGCTGCAGCAATAAACAGACCACAAGTTGAGTGAAACCAATGTCAAATAAATAAAAAGAATCTGAATTGAAATTAATATTTTCAAAGACATCGAAGCACAAGTTTGTAACTCCTGCTGATTTACATCTTTATGCTAAGTTTATGGATTAGACTTTATGGATACGTTTCATGTATTGGGAGTTAAAGAGTGCTGGCAAAATATTTAGCTTGAAAAACAATGAATCCTGACATGAAAATACACAAATGGGCTGCGTTTAAAGCAGCTGCTTTGGTGGAGCAGCAGAGAGAAAAATGGATCTGAAACAAACTGGGGACGGTTTACTCTCTCTCTCTTTATTGTTCTCAGACTCTCTCGCAGGACCAAAGCCCAGCCAAAAAGCAAATTAATGAAATATCTGATCATGTGGATCTTAAAGACTTCTATAGCGTTCACAGTTGCCGCTGAGCCAGGATATCTGTAAACAACCATGATTTCAGGTAAGGTACAGCTATGTCCTAAAAATAATTAAGATCTTAGTTGCAGCTAACCAAAAGAATTACATAAAACGGAGCTAATTCAGGTCTCCTCACCTGGTCGAAAATATTAAAGAAACTTGTTAGGGTTACAAGGATAGAGCACAGCTTTGGTTGGATTTTACTTGAGTATTTTGGAGATAGATATCCTTCATGGGTGTCCAATTAGTCAATTAAATGGCCCATTATCAGCCATCTCTCCCAGTGTCTTCCCTAAGGATTCCAGTGTGGTTGGGTATGGTCAGGTATGAGGGGAGGTCCTTCATCACTGCTCATGAGCCAAAGAGACCTTCTCTGTTAACGTGGTCAACCCAAGGATATAGCCCTGCTGGAAAGTAAACCCACCTCAATGATCTGTACTTCAAACTAGGATTATTTATATTTTACAATTGGGGAAATATATAAATGCATAGAAACTATTCAAAAAAGTTCTCTTCCAATTCTGCTCAAGAACTAATCAGCCACAGCATGCATGAAATGGGACCAGTAACCTCAGTTTGGTTTGTCTTCCTCCCTACAAGGGAGCATCTTGCTTCCAGTCACAACATTCATTGTAATTGTGAAATAGAATAGATAATTGCAGGCTTGAACTAACTTCAGTCACTGGGTTTAAAAGCACAGTGCGCCACTATTCTTAATAAGCATCATATTATTAAAAATAAAACTAATTATGTCAAATAAAAAATATACCTACCAAACATACGTTTTGGAATATTGAATTTATTCTGGAAGAATATAATCATTCATTTGGATTTGTAATATACCCAAAGTGCCAGAAACATAAATTATGATTACATGTTTATTTTTGAAAATCATCAGTTAAAATATGTCAATATATCTCTTTAAACCAGCAGTTTGAAAATATTGAGATGATTTGCAAAAGGCTGCGAGACTATTTTACAAGCTGCAGTACTGTGGTAATTTTTATTCATTTCTAAGCACGATTTGTGTTAATGTCTCCCACCCGTGCTGTGTGTTCTGCTGCTCGTGAAACACATTCTTCAAATATTTGGATGGAAAATGGCTGATGAGGGCTGTTCAAATAATCTGCACCATCAGTTCAGCATCAGCAAAGTATGTTCCAGAAATAGGATATGGTTTATTCAAAGCTTCGCTCATCATTTCACATTGTGCGCCTAACATGAATTTCTCTGCAGTAAAACGATTCAAATTAAGTACGATCAACAGGTGTTTATTCTTTCTGCAAGTAAATACATTTTGTGGCAGATTATTCTTTACTTAAAAAGACACGATAAGAGAAACCTTATGCCAACACATACTACCCAATGAATTACAGAGCCACACGTCCATTAGTTGAGCCTGTAATATTTATGACGCGAGAGTCATAGAATCAGAGAGTCACACAACATGGAAACAGGTCCTCTGGTGCTGATGTCCATACCAACTTATCCATACCAACAAAATTTCCCACACTAAGTTAGCCCCATTTGCCTGTGTTTGGTTCTGATCCCTCTAAACTTTACTTATTCATGTAGCTGTACAAGTGATTTTTGAAGGTACCTGCATTCACCACTTCCTCTGGCAGTTCATTCCATATACCAACCATCCACTGAGTGAAAAGGTTGCTCCCCAGATCCACTTTAAATCTTTCTCCTCTCACCTTAAAAACATTTCCATGCTTCGGAAAAGATCTTTGCTATTCAACTTATCAATGCCCTTCATGATTTTATAATCTCTATAAAGTCACCCCTCAACGTCTGAACCTCCAGGGAAAAAAAATACTGGCCTATCTAGCCTCTCTTTACAACCTCAAACTCTCCAGTCCGAGTAACGTGCTTGTAAATTTTTTCTACCCACTCTCCAATTTATAATATCCATCCTGTAACAGGATGACTAGAACTGTGCACAGTACCCCAAAAATGGCCTCACCAATGTCCCAAATCCTATGTTCACTGGTCTGAGCAACAAAGGCAAGAGCACCAAATGTCTTCTTTACCACCCTGTCTACCTGTGAGGCAACTTTCAAAGAACTGTATGCATACCTGAACGCCTAGGTCCCTCTATTCGACAACACTCCCCAGATTCCTATCATTAACTGCGTAAGTACTGCCTTTGTTCGTCTTACCAAAATACCTTGCATTTATCCAAAGTTAAACTCCAACCCATAGCAATGATTTAAGGAAACTGAGTATTCTACTGAAATGAATTGGGTGTAGGAAGGGAAGATCTTACACAATGTTCATTCCATATCACATGTATAGCTGAATATGATTTTAAGTACTAATTTATTTTCCTTCCAATGTTGTTATTTCCTTCCTTCCCTTCAAATTCCTATTAAATAAATTACCAACTTGCAGAGTAGACATGTAACGTTTTCCTTTACCTCTGCCAACTGACACTTGCAATCGTATCCTTTAAAACATATTCCGCAAGGAATTCAGTTCAATGTCTAGCAGGATAGTATAGGTATCTCAAACTCAAGTCTCTGAATTTATTGTAATTGTACAACGAGAATGATTTGTTAGACATATCTGAAATGATCTGATTTTGAAAGAAGAGCACTGGTTGCATTTGCAGTATAAAATATTTTGTTACACTTCTAGTTGGGAATAAGAGTTCAATAAAGAAGGGAATTCCTGAACTGCTGAACAGATTATTTGGAAAGGGAGGAGAACGCCTGAAGGGTGTTCCTCTTCACATGATTATGTTCTACCTTATCAACAAAAGAACAAAAAAATTAATAGCAATTGGGGGTAACAGCTACTGATTCCATATCCTTGAGCAAGGAAAATGATGACATGTCACTATAGGTAAACATGAAATTATGTAGAATAATGTTACCAAGATGTGGGACAAAACACACAAGAAATATTAGGCATTTGTGATGAAGAGACAGCAATAATCATGATGACTTTAATTTACATATAGACTAGAAAAATCACATTGGCAGTAGAAGGGAGATAATGGGAACTGCAGATGCTGGAGAATTCCAAGATAAAATGTGAGGCTGGATGAACACAGCAGGCCAAGCAGCATCTCAGGAGCAGAAAAGCTGACGTTTCGGGCCTAGACCCTTCATCAGAGAGGGGGATGGGAAGAGGGAACTGGAATAAATAGGGAGAGAGGGGGAGGCGGACCGAAGATGGAGAGTAAAGAAGATAGGTGGAGAGAGTATAGGTGGGGAGGTAGGGAGGGGATAAGTCAGTCCAGGGAAGACGGACAGGTCAAAGAGGTGGGATGAGGTTAGTAGGTAGATTGGGGTGTGGCTTGGGGTGGGAGGAAGGGATGGGTGAGAGGAAGAACCGGTTAGGGAGGCAGAGACAGGTTGGACTGGTTTTGGGATGCAGTGGGTGGGGGGGAAGAGCTGGGCTGATTGTGTGGTGCAGTGGGGGGAGGAGACGAACTGGGCTGGTTTAGGGATGCAGTAGGGGAAGGGGAGATTTTGAAACTGGTGAAGTCCACATTGATACCATTAGGCTGCAGGGGCCTGAATCAGGATTTCAAAGAATGCCTTTGAGATAGTTTCTTGGAGCAGTGCATTCTGGAACTGATCAGAGAGCATATTAAACTTGGTATTGTGTAACATTACATGAATAATTACTAAAAATAGGAGAGGTAGCAGTGACCATAATATGATTGAATTTTGCATCTCATCTAGAAAGAAGATTGCACATAAGATTAATATTTTATACCTAAAATAAGAGCAAATATGTATGCATGAAAGTAGAGTTAGCTGAAATGAGCTGTTGTACCAGGTTAGAGGACAAATCAATAGACATGCAGTCATCTACTTAAGATGATACTTCAAAATACCCAGAATAAGTATATTCTTGCTGTAAAGAAGCATTCTAAATGGAATACACAATATCTGGTTAACTAAAGAAGTCAAGAAAAGCATCAAACTTAAAAGAAAGCATATGAAAATGAGTGGCATGTCAAACGAATGGTCAGAATATGAAGAACAGTAGAGAATGACTAAAAGATTAATCAGGAGGAAGAAATTAGAGTTTGACAGTTTACAAGACTTTCTACAAGTATTTAAAAATGAAAAGAATAAGATAGTTGAGTAAGTCTTTATGGGGCATGTACTTTGGAGCAGCAGGAGCTGGGATGCAGGGACACAATGACCAGCAATCCTACAAATCTAGTGTGGTGCAGATTTGGGCCTAGTCTTTACAGGGCACTTAGCTTGGAGCACCAACAGTTGGGAGACAGGGAGGGACACTGTAACTGGTAGATTGCTGTTGGAATACTGCAAGAATCTTCAGCGCAGCTCCTACTGACATCATACAGCATCAAAAGGTGAGAAAGGCTGCAGTTCAGTGCGTACTGGGCACCTGCCAATTGCTGGTTAACCCTTTCTTATACTACAGCATTTTAGAGCATTGGGACTTAGTAGTTAACATTGTCATAGCCTTAGTGATAGAGTGGGAAGCCTAACAAAATAAGACCAATAATTTTAATCTAAGACATTAATTATAAGTAGAATGTGCAGCTTGTCCTGGACACTACCAGTGTCCTAGATGACCACATAGGGACCTTGATGAAATGGGTCAATGGGCTGAAAAATGGCAGATGAAATTCAATTTGTCTGAGTAGAGTTTGTGCATTCTTCCCGTGTCAGCGAGGTTTCCCCCAGGTGCTCCGGTTTCTTCCCACAGTCTAATGATGTGCACGCTAGGTGGATTGGCCATGCTAAATTGCTGGTAGTGTTCAAGGATATGTAGATTAGGTAATGATGGGTCTGGATGGGATGCTTTGAGAGTTGGTGTGGACTTGTTGGGCCAAAGGGCCTGTTTCCACACTGTAGGGATTCTATGACGATATCTGGATAAACATGAGGTATTATATTTTGGTAAAACGAACAGGGATAGGGCTTATACAATTAATGATACGGCATTGGTTAAGTTGTAGAACAGAGACCTAGGGGTTCTGGTACATAATTCTTTGAAGTTTGCGTCACATACAGACAGAGTTGTTAAAAAGACGTTTGGCATACTTGCCTTCGTTGCTCAGTCCTTTGAAGATTGAACTTGTGAAGTCGTGTTGACGTTGTACAGGACATTGATGAGGCCTCTTCTGGAATGTTGTGTTCTGTTTTGGTCAACCAGTTATAGAAAGTATGTTAAGCTGGAAAGGGTTCAGAAGAGATTTACCAAGGTATTGCTGGGTACGCAAGCTTTGAATTATAAGGAAATGTTGGATAGCCAGGATTTTTTTCACTGGAGAGTAGGAGGTTAAGAGGCGCCCTTACAGAAGCTCATAAAATAATGAGGGGTATAGATAAGGTTAATGGTGGTTGTTATTTTCCTAGGGACACACTTTTAAGGTGAGGGGAGAGAAAGTTAAAAAAGATATACGAGGCAATTTTTTTATCCAGAGGGTTTGTGTCTGGAATGAACCTGCTGAGGAAGTAGTCGATGTGGGTACAATTTCAACGTTTAAAAGACATTTGGATAAGTAGATGAACAGGAAAGATTTGGAGGGATATGGGCCAGGAGCAGGTAGGTGAGACTAGTTTAGTTTGGGATTATGGCCAGCATGGAGTGATTGGTCCATTTCTGTGCTCTTATGTGCAGAGAGTGCTCCAGCTGCAGAAGCTAGAGCTCCAGATCTTGGAGCTTGAGCAGTGGCTGGAGACACTGTGGCACATCTACAAGGCTAACAGTTACATGGCTAGCATCTTTACAGAGGTAGTCATAGATCATAGAATTCCTACAGTGTGGAAACAGGCCCGACGGCCCAACAAGTCCATACTAACCCTCAGAGCATCTCGCCCAAACTCATCCCATAACCCACCTAACCTACACATCCCTGAACACTACGGGCAATTTAGCATGGCCAATCCACCTAGCACATCTTTGGACTGTGGGTGCAAACCGGAGCACCCAGAGAAAACCTACGCAGACACAGAGAATGTGCAAACTCCACACAGTTGGAATCAAACCCAGGCCCCTGGCACTGAGAGGCAGCAGTGCTAACCACTGAGCCACCGTGCCACCCAGCACAGTGTTGAGCTCAGCAGAACAATAGGTAAGACGGTCGAACTTAGAGCCTGGATTGATTTATGTAATTATGATCTTGTTGCTATGACATAGACATAGTTGAAAGACAGACAGGATTGGCACGTTAACGTTCCAGGATATCAATATTTTAGATGAGACAGAGGAGGAAGCAAAAGTGGTGGGGAAGTTGCATTACTGTTTAGGGAGCACAATACAGCTGTATTGAGGGAGGATACCCTAGAGGGATGTTGCTGCGAGGCATTATGGGTACAGCTCAGGAACAGGAAGGGTACTGTTGTAACACTAGGCTTGTACTACAGACCTCCCAGCCACCAGCAGAAGACAGAGAAAGAGATATGTAGTCAGATTCTGGAAAGATATGAAAATAACAAGGTTGTCGTGCTGGGTGATTTCAACTCCCACCAACCCCCCCACCCCACACACACACAACTGGTATTGCAGGGGGGTTTCGATGGGGATCAGTTTGTTAGGTGTGTCCAGGAGAGTTTTGTAAAACAGTATGTGGATAGTCCAATGAGGGAGGGGGGCCATATTGGACCTGGTATTGGGAAATGAGCCCAGCCAGGTGAACAAACTTCCAGGCATGGGAGAATATGCAAACTCCACACAGACAGTCACCCAAGAGTGGAATCCAACCTGGGTCCCTAGCGCTGTGAGGCAACAGTTCTAACCACTGAGCCACCGTGCCACCCGTTCAGTGATGTTTGAAGGTAAATTCACATCTGGCCATTTAGCCACATCAAGTCCACACCAACCCTTGAAAGAGCACCCCACCTAGACCAATCCTCCTACCCTATCGTTGTAATTTTGCATTTCCCACAGATAATCTGCCTAGCCCGCACATCCCTGGACACTATGGGCAATATCACATGGCCAATCCACCTAACCTGCACATCTTTGGACTGTGAAAGGAAACTGGAGCACTCTAAGGAAACCTACATGTATAGAGGGAAAATGTGCAAACTCCACACAGTTACCTGAAGGTGGATTCGAACCCAGATCCCTGGTGCTGTGAGGCAGCAATGCCAACCACTGAGCCGCCCTGACCAGGAAGCCTACCCGTGCTGTGACAGTGAAAGCGCTGAATCCTAACCAATAAGTCACTGGGGAAAATAAAAGACCAGTCCATTAAAATGAAGAACAGGCAATGTTCCTGTGAAAATGAAGGACAAAAATGGCAGGATTCTGGAACCTTGGATGACAGGGGAAATTATCAGCTTTGTCAAAAATTAAAGGAAGCACACCTGAAGTCTAGGAAACTAAAACATACAAGGATCTTTTTGGGGAAAATAGTGGAAGTTGGAAAGAGTTCAAATGGGGAGTTAGGAGGGCTGAAAGGGGCTATGAAATGTCTTTGGCCAGGAGGTTAAGGTGAATCCCCAGGCATTTTATACGTATATTAGGAGCAAGAGAGTAGCTAGGGAAAGAGTAGGCACACTCAAGGATAAAGGAAGAAGTTATGTGTGGAGCCAGAGAAAATAAATGAGATCTTAATGAGTACTTTGTATTGGTATTCACCAAGAGCAGGTTGAGAGACATTGAGATTTGGGAAAGATGCATGAATAAGCTCGAGCTGGTCAACATAATGAAGGAGGAATTGTTGGGTCTCTTGAAATACATTAAGGTATACGAGTCCTCAGGACCAGATGAGATCTATTCCAGGATACTGTGGGAGACAAGGGAGGAAATTGCTGGGGCCTTAAATATTTTTGTATCCTCTTTGGCCTTTGGCAATGTTCCAGAGGACTGGAGAACAGCCAAAATTATTTCTTTGTTTAAGAAGGGAAACAGAGGTAATCCAAGTAATTACAGAGCAGTGAACCTGATGTTAGCGGTGGGGAAACTGTTAAAGAACATAATAAGAGACAGGGCTTATTCATATTTTGAAGCAAATGGGCTTGTTAGTGATAAGCAGCATGGGTTTGTGTGGGGGAAGGTTTATGTCTCACCAACTTGATTGAATTTTTTGAGAAAGTTACCAGAATGATTGATGAAGGAGGGGCATTGGATATTATCTACAGGGACTTTAGTAAGGCATTTGAAAGGTACCCAAAGGTAGATTCTCATGGGATCTGGCATGAGTTGACTAGATGGATACAAAACTGGCTTGGTCATGGAAGACCGGGAATAGCACTGGAAGGGTGCTTTTTGGAATGGAGATCAGTAACTTGTGGTGTCCTACAGGGATCAGTGCTGGGACCTTTATTGTTTGTGATATATATAAATGACCTGGAGGAAAATGTAGGTGGTCTGATTAAGTAAGCATAGCAGAGCTGCAGAGAGTGAGTCAGATCGTCAAAGGATACAGTTGGATATAGTTAGTTTGCAGATTTGGGCAGAGAAATGGCAGGTGTTTAATACGGACAAATGCAAAGTGATGCATTTTGAAAGAGCAAATTTAGATGCAAGTTATACAATAAATAGCAGAACCCTTAGGAATATTGACGTACAAAGAGATCTGGGCATACAGGTCCACATATCCCTAAAAATGGTAACACAGGTGGATAAGGTGGTCAAGACAGTTACACACAGCACACTTGCCTTCATTGGCCAGGGCATTGAACATAGCAGTTGACAAGTTATGTTACACCTGTGCAAAACTTTAGTTAGGGCACATTTGGAATATTGCTTGCAGTTCCCATCACCACACTACCAGGCTGTGAATACTTTGGAGAGGGTGCAGACAAGTTTTATAGGATGTTGCCTGGTCTGGAATGTTTAGATTATGAGGAAAGGTTGGATAAACTCGGATTGTTTTCACTGGAAAGATGGAGGCTGAGGACCCACCTGATAGAGGTCTACAAAATTGAGAGGTGTAGTCAGGGTGGGTATTCAGAGATTCTTTCCCAGGGCAGGGAGGTCAACTGCAAGAAGGCATCAGTTCAAGGTAAGAGGGGGAAAGGTTAGGGGAGAGGTGCGGGGGAACGTTTTCCACAGAGGGTGATGGGTGCCGGGAGAGAGTTGGACCCATTAGGAAGCACGGAGACAAATGTTGTATGAAGCCAATGAATATTGGAAGGTTGTTGAATGAATACTTCTCTTCACACTGCAAAATGATTTTGTAGGTATGGAATTTAGGAAAAGGGACTGTGAGGAATTTGGTCAGTTGGCATAGGAAATGGAGAAGTATTGGAGGCTCTGGCAGGCTTAAAAACAAATATCCCCTGGTCTGGATGAATTGCATCTGGGAGGTGAGGCAGGAAATTGCAGGGCCTCTGGCATAAATTTCACTAATTCCTCTCTGGCCACAGGGGAAGTGCCAGAGGACTGGAAGACAGCTGATGTGGTTCCACGTTTTAAGGGAGTGGTCGAGTTGAACCAGGAAATTACAGACTGATGAGTCTCACTTTCGTGGTAGGGAAACTATTGGAGAAAATTCTGAAGAAGTGAATTAATACCTACTTGGACAGGCAGAGGCTAATTAGGGATTGTCAGCATGGCTTTGTCAGTGGTCATGCCTAACAAATTTGTTAGAATTTTTTGAAAATGTGATCAATTGTATGGATGAGGGAAGTTCAGTTGATGTAGTTTATATGGATTTTAACAAAACTGTTGACAAGAACCTACATGGGAGACAGATTGAGAAGGTTAAAGCACATGGAACTGAGGGAAACTTGATGAGATGGATCAGAAATTGGCTTAGTAATAAGACACAAAAGGTAATGGTAGAAGGCTATTTGAGTGACTGGAGGCCAGTGCCCATTGGTGCACCCAAGATAACAAAGTGTGAAGCTAGATGAACGCAGCAGGCCAAGCAGCATCTTAGGAGCACAAAAGCTGACATTTCGGGCCTGGACCTTTCATCAGAGAGGGGGATGGGGAAGAGGGTTCCGAAATAAATAGGGAGATGTGGGGAGGCAGACCGAAGATGGATAGAGGAGAAGATAGGTGGAGAGGAGAGTATAGGTGGGGAGGGGATAGGTCAGTCCGGGGAGGACGGACAGGTCCAGGAGGCGGGATGAAATTAGTAGGTGGGAAATGGAGGTGCGGCTTGAGGTGGGAGGAGGGGATAGGTGAGAGGAAGAACTGGTTAGGGAGGCAGGGAAGAGCTGGGCTTGGATGCAGTGGGGGGAGGGGACAAGCTGGGCTGGTTTTGGGATGCAGTGGGGTAAGGGGAGATTTTGAAGTTTGTGAAGTCCATATTGATACCATTGGGCAGCAGGGTTCCCAAGCGGAATATGAGTTGCTGTTCCTGCAACTTTCAGGTGGCATCATTGTGGCACTGCAGGAGGCCCAGGGTGTACCACTGGGATTCTTATTGTTTGTTGTATATATAAATGATACAGATGAAAATGTGGGAGCAATGTTAAGCAAATTTGCAGACAACACCAAGATTGGTAGGGTGGTTAACAGCAAAGACGACAGTTGTAGGTTACAGCAAAATATACATGGGTTGGTCAGACCAGTGGTAGATGGTTTTTCAGAGAATCATAGAAGCCCTACAGCGTGGAAGCAAGCCATTCAGCTCATCAAGTCCACATTGACCCTCTGAAGGGCATCCCACCCAGATCAAACACCTTACCCTGTTCCTGTAACCTTGCCTTTCCCATGGCTAATCCATCTATCCTAGACATCCTTGGACTCTATGGGCAATTTAGCATGGCCAATCCACCTAACCTGCACATCTTTGGACTGTGGGAGGAAAGTGGAGCACCCAGAGGAAACTCACTTAAACACAGGGAGAATGTGCAAACTCCACACTGATAGTCACAGTAGGGTGGAACTGAACCCAGCTCCCTAAGTGTTGTGAGCCACCATGCCACCCTCATAAGCATGAGGTGATCCACTATGGAAGAAGAAACAAGATGAATGAGTATTTAATAAATGACAGGACACTGGGTAGCTTAACGGAACAGTGGGATCTTGGGGTGATTATTCACAGATCCCTGAAGTCGGTAGAACATGTGAATAGGAATTTTAAAAAAGCATATAGGACATTTGCTTTCATCAGTCATAGCATAGAGTGCAAGTGCAAGGAAGTAATATTAGAGTTGTATGGAGCTTTGGTCAGGCAATAACTGGAGTAGTGTGTGCAATTCTGATCACCTCACTACAGGAAGAATGTGATAGCACCACAGCGAGTAGAGAGGATGCTCACCAGGATGCTGCCTGGGAAAGAGAAAGTGAGCTGGGAGAGATTAGATGGGCTTGAATTGTTTTCTTTAGAGAAAACAAGATGGGGGGGGGGCGCTGGGGACATGATTGAGGTGTATACGTTTGAGGGATGTGGCCAGGGTGAGGAGACAGCATCTGTTCCCCTTGGTTGAGGGGTGAATCGCAAGCGGGCATGCTTTTAGGGTAACAGGCAGGAGATTCAGAGGTTGGGGAAAAAACTTTTTCACTCAGCGGGTGGTGGGAATCTGCAATGGACTGCCTGGGAAGATAGTGGAGGCTGGAAATCTTACAACCTTAAAAAACATTTGGATGAGTACTTCAAATATTATAACATGCAAAGATATGGGACAAGTGCAGCAAATTGGGATTTGTGCACTTTTAGTGGTAGTTATGTTAGTGCAGACTCAATGGGTCAAAGGGTTTTTGCTGCACTGTATAAATCTGTGAATCTATGAGTATTGGTCTTCTGGAGAGTGGGAATGCAGGGTTAATGTAAATAATACGGAAATGGTGGATGAAACTAAACAAATAATTCGCATGTGTCTTCACTACAAAGGATTAAAAATAATTCCAATAATTTCTGTAAATCAGAAAGTAGAAGAGAGAGAGGAAATTAGTAAAATCATTAGGGAAGTGGTTAAAAGCAAACTTAGTTAAATGACAACCCCTAAAGAAATGGTACTAAGCAAGCTGATGGAGTTATATGCTGGAAGATACCAAGTCTCAATAGACTTCATCCTATGCATTAAAAGAAGCGGTTCATGAGCTGGTGGATGTATTGGTGTTAACTTTATAAAATTTCCTTGATTTAGGAAATATTCTATCAGACTGGAATGTAGCAAATATAACTTCTCTAATCAAGAAAGGGAGAGAGGCAGAGTGTAGGAAACTGTGGGCCAGTTAGCTTGACATCCACTGTGGGAAACATGTCAGAATTGATCATGAAAGAAATTATAGCTGTGCACATGGAAGAACTAAAGGTAATTAGGAACAGTCAGCATGGTTTTGACAAGAAGTAATGGTTAACAAATTTATTAGAGTTACTTTAAAGGAATAACATTTTCAATGGATAAAGGGAGCCGAGTAGGCACATTGTAGTTGGATTTCCAGAAAGAATTTGAAAAGCCATGTAAAAGGCTATTGCAGAAAGTAAAAAGCTGACAGTGTAGGGGTAACATATTAACATTGGATAGAAGATTGGCTGGCAGAAAACAGAGTATGCATAACTGAGTTTTTGCCTGATTGGCAGGTTGTGATGAGTGTGGCCCTGCCAGATTCTGTGCTGAAGCCTCAACTTTTTACAATTTATGATCATGTCTGACAATGAGGGGATTGAAGGCATGGTATCTAAATTCGCAGATCACACCAAAACTGTAGAAAAGTGAGTTGTTCAAATGACAGAGAGTGCAGGTAGATAAATAGATTGAGTGAGTGAGTGGGCAAAAATCTGCCAGATGAAATCAATACTTTCAATAAACCTATTCAGCCATTTATTAATAACCTCTGAAGGAGGTGGGACCTTAACCCAGACCTTCTAGCTCGGAGGTGGGGACATTACCACTGCACCACAAGATCCCCAGATAAAGCATAATATGGAAAAAGTAAATGTTGTTCACTTTAGCAGGAAGAATAATAAGTAAATTTTTATTTAAGTAGCGAATGACTGTTGAAATCAAGGGGCGGAGGGATTTAGGTGTTCTACAGCATGAGCTACAAAGGGTTGGTATGCAGGGACAACATTTAATCAAGAAAGCTGATAGAATGCTCTGTTTTCTTGCAAAATTAATTGAACTTAAAAGTAAGGATGCTATACCACAGTGATACAAGACACGAATAGATCACATCACAAATACTGTGTGCTGTTTCAGTCTCCTTTTTGAAATAAGGATTTATGGTAATTTAGAGGAGCTTTACTAGATTGATATCTGAAGCATTTTCTGAGGGGCAGTTGGACAGATTGGGCTTGTTTCCACTGGAGCTAAGAACAGCGAGAGATGACTTAATTGAAATGTACAACGTCTGAACGGTCTGGAAAAGATGTCTTGAAATGGAAAGGATGTTTCCTCATGTGTTAGTCCAGAACTAGGGAACATTGTTTTGTAATTACCACTTGTCATTTTATGACAGTAAAAGGGAATTTTTCTTTTCTCTCAGTAGGTTGTGTGACTTTGGACGTCTCTGCCTCAGACGGCAGTGAAGAGGATCATTAAGGCAGAAGAAGGTAGACAAAGGAAATGTTATTTGGGGTAGATGAGAATTTGGAATTTGGAACAAATATATCAACCATCTTCTTGTTGAATGCGCAGCAGATTCAAAGGGCTGAATTGTCTCCTTCTGTTCCTATTTTGTATGTACATGTAGAATGGAAAGTTGGAAAAATAATAATTTTTAAAACTGTTCATTTCAAATGATATTTTAAAATAAGCAGTGCAGTTATTGAAATAATAATGTGTTGAATGAGAATGCAATGCAATTTTACAATTTCTGGACATGACAGTCTGAACACTGGCCAAAAATTGGTTTTATTATTATTTTGTTATCTTTAAAAATTAAAAGTGAATGCAGGTTAAAATTATCAATACTAAACTCCATTTTTGCTGTACATGAAACTATTTTGCAGATACCTAAAGAAATGAAACACGTAAATGGGTGCAGGAGAAGACTAATTGTTTCTTCAAGACTGTTCTGTCATTCAATATGATCATGGCTAATCATCCCACTCGTTGTACTTTTCCTGCTTTCTCTCAACACACTTTGATTTCTTCATCTCCAAGAACTATGTCTAACTCCTTCTTGAAAACAACCTCAACTGTTCTGAGTAATGAAAGAACTTTTTAAATTTCAATGATGCATGCCATGCACAACTTCATTGAACCTTCTTTCAACTACAGTCTCAAGCTTGTTCAGGTTAAAAAAAAATGACTTTCTCAAGCAGATTGATAAAAACAATCATTAATCATGTCACTACAGAAAAAAAAGTAGGTATTCTCATATACAAAATGCACCTCTAACAGTATCTGAAGTATACAAATGGGCACAATGGACTTGTGGGTAAAGTTATAGCTTATAGAAAAAAAAGGGAAAGTACAGCTTAGCTGAGTGGCATTAAACAGTGAGACATGGTTAATAATTTTTTGGAGTGGAGGAAATTTTCTCGTGTAATTCTCTAGGTAATGACCTAGACTTTGGCAGATGACACAAAACTTGAAAGTATTATGAATTCTAAGAGGGATAGCACAGAAACTTAAAAGGGAATAGACAAGTGAGTGAAATGGGCAGACTTCTGGCCGATGAAGTTTAATGTAGAGAAATATGAATAGATTCATTTTGGAAAAAGATCATAGTGTGACAGTATTTTTAAAAAGTGTACAATTCTACAGGGGTGCAAGAAAAAAGGACCTGGGTATGTATATGCATACGTCATTGAAGTTGGCATGAAATGGTTGAAATTGTGGTTAATTATGCATGTAGTTTTGTGTCTTTCTTAATGGAAAACCATGTACAGAGCAAGGAGGTTGTATTGAACTTATAGCAGACACTAGTTTTGACCTCTGCTGAAGAACTGTGTCCAGTCCTGGGAACCACACTTTAGATAGAATAGGAAGACATTGGAACTATTTTCATGAATCTTAACCAAACTCTGTAAAGTGAGGAGGAACTTCAATTATGAAAACAGATGGAAGATTTAGGAATGTTTTCCTGGGAGAAGATTTGAGCAACGTACTCAAAATTGAGAGATCTGGACAAAGTAGGTAGGAAAGAACCTCTCGTTTGTGAAAGGATTAAGAATAAAAGGGCATGGTTTTAAACTAATTGACCAATGAGGCAAAAGCAATACAAGCATATTCATGTAGTAAGTGGTTAAGACCTGGAATGCACTACACAATAATGTAGTGGAAGTGGACTCAAACAAGGAACTCTAAAGAAAATTAGACTGTTCTTTTCAGATAGCAAATGTGCAGAGCTATGGGAAGAAGATGGGGAAATAGCACTAAAGGAATTGATTGTTCAGAAGAAGAGCCCACATATCGCACCAAATGGGCTCCTGCTGTGCTGTTAACAATTCTGCTATTCATCAGCTGTCTCAGTCTATGATTTTGTTGAATCAGCCACTAGAAAGTGTGTTAAAGCAGCCCTGGATAATTTTTCCTTCTATATGTTTTTCTTTGTTTGAGGGAATATAAATTATATATGACACTGGGGGAGAAAAGGAAATTAAAGGCTGCAAAACTCTGGCCTATGATTAGCCAACACAAGGAAATATCTGTAGGGTGGGTTTTCAGCCCAATTACAAATAGGTGGTTGTTCTAGAGCTTTCTTCTTACAGGAAAAGAATATCAATATTGAGAGAAATTAGACAGCTCACAGACTAAAGTTATTCATCACCTGAAAAAAAAACCACACTTATTATTATGGGAACAACAGACTTTTACATTGTTATATGATGGCATTTATAATTTTCAAGGCCTGGCAAGGTCAGGAACAGTGGCCAATGTGTGCCAAAAATGCCAGCACCACGTCCTTTGCAGAGGTAAGATATGCGCATAAAGGATGTGAAACTGAGGAGAAACGTCAGAAGTAATCTGAATTACAAACCTCGCCACCTCTTTGCATTTGCAGTAGTATCTCGTAGTAGTCAGAGGTTAGAAACCAATGTGAACAGACATAGCACATAGTCACAGTAATAATACCATAGGGTAAAAATGTAAAAGGTAAAGTTGCCAGACTTTACTAAAGATTGTAGGCAGCTCTTATTAGAATGAGAAGACTGGTTTAACCTGAAGATCACCAAACCCAGGAGAGGGGAGATGTTAAGAAGGAGAGTCCTTCTTGATGGCCTCAGCTGGTACATGAATTGAACCCACTGCTGGCACCACTTTATATTACAAATCAGACTTCCAGCCAACTGAGCTTACTAACCCCTAAGATCATATGTGATGCTGCCAGATCTGCTAAGTGTTTCCAACATTTCATACTTTTATTTCTGATTTTCATCTGCAATACTTTTCTTCTCAGATAACCAAAAGTTCTGATGTGACCTACCTGCTGAAAAGTAATTATACCAATAGTTAACCATACATAAATTAGAACTGAAAATAGCCTGTTTAGGTCACTAGTCTGTTGGTGTTTATCCTCCATGAACAATGGTTGTAACTCCATACGAGTCATCTCATTCTGACATCTCTCTTTATTCATCCTTTCCTTTAATCAGCAATCAAAAATATTATTAAACGTTGACGTAGTTTCTCCAGCAAGTTGTTTTTTCACTTATACTAAAACTGGCGATGTATTTTTTGTAAAACTTGACAAAAAGCAATAAAGCATTTCATGTTCTTCATCTTAACATCTTATATTTACACATTCTCATTTTAGACCCCTTCATCACTAGAAATAATCTACTTCTATGTGTATTCTATTACATCATTTCATAGTTATGAACGCTTTCATCAAATTACCCCTTAAATCATAGAATGGCAATGAAAAAAACAGTAGGTTGTTCAGATCGTCGAATCTATGCTGACTCTCTCAAACAGCATTCCAGTTAGCTCCACTTTCTGTTCTTTCTCATTTCCCTGAATGTTTTTTCTCTTTGAAATATTTATTCAATTCCCTTTTGAAACTTACTATTGAATCAGTAACCACCAAACGATAAGGCAGTACATTTCAAATCTTATTCTCATGGCATGAAAATATTTTTCACATCACCTTTTGTAATTTTGCCAAGCATTTCAAAACATTGTTCTCTCATTATCAATGCTTCAACCATTAGAAATAGTTTGTTTACTTATTCTATTAAAATATTTCATTATTTTAAACATCTATCAAGAAATTAATTTCCTCAGTTCACATGAAAACAGTTCCAATTTTCATGGTTGGAAGCTGGATGAACACAGCAGGCCGGAGCCGAAATGTCAAGCTTTCCTGCTCCTCTGATGCTGCTTGGCCTGCTGTATTGATCCAGCTTCACACCATGTTATCTCAGATTCTCCAGCATCAGCAGTTCCTACTATCTCTGTTCCAATTTTCATGCTTTTCTTTGAAACTGTATATGCATCAACAACCTATGAATCTGCACGGTTCCTCCATCTGCAGCCTCACCAAAGCTGCAGCATTCCAACTGCAATGTCTCTAAAATTGTTACACAGATTCACCCTACATTCCAACTTTTATACTCTAAACCTTATGTCACTAACTCAGTATTCCATTTCTATTTTCATGGTTTTATTCTTTTGAGGCTTTTAATAGGAATATGAATTCTCAAATTTCTTGTGCTTCCAAATCAGCCAGCTTTTCCCCATTTCAAATAAAGAAATACTTTATTTAAGTAAAATGTACCACGTCATATTCATTGACATTGCACTCCTTGCTATTTTTCTTTACACATTCCATTATTTTATCAATGCCACATTGCAATTCCCATTGGTTTTCAGTCATTAACTCTGCTGCCTATAATTTCCATTGTTTGCAAATTTAAATACGATTTCCTTTGCCTCTTTAGCTAAACCAACATGTGTATACTTTATATCTGATATCACATCTATTATTTTTACATTTTTATCAAATATTACTGTAAAATGTTCACTATTTCACATACCTGTATGAGTGCTACCTCTGTTTCTCAGTTCCAATTCTGAACTAGGGAAATGAGAAGTTTGAAGAAATTATCCATGAATTTCCTGTAACTGACTTCGTAACTGATCTAGTCAGGGTATTTGCATATTGCAGTTTCTGAAATCTACCTGGGGATTCCCTGGTGTAGGTCTACACATCCTGGTAATTTTGCTATGTAACATAGCTAAAACCCTCTTGTTATAGATAACAAACCACATCATTATTCTGCAACAATGTTTGTTTAGTAACATGTGAACTCCTGAGGGTTGTTTAACAAGGTTCCCATTCCGCATGCTGGATTTGTTTTTAAGAAGCATTTTTCACTGGGGAGCATGAAACTTACTTTAAGCCACTGAGTTTTTATGATTGTGCTAATTTGCATGATCTTACATATTATAGTTGTACAGATCTATTATGGCAATGCCTCTTACCTATCACTGCTGGATTACAAACAAACATACATATAAAATGCGAGTTTTGAGAAGATTTGTAGCTCAGGTTGAGGTTCTGGATGTGAGTTTGCTCGCTGAGCTGGAAGGTTAGTTTTCAGACGTTTCGTCACCTTTTTTTGATTTGAAAAAATATACTGTATTCATAAGATGTACAAAAAATAAAACATATTTATACACCTACCCAGTCATGCAAGCCGCTCTGGGTTACCCAGGGGGTACGTACACCAACTAAAGGGAAAAAAAACAAAGAAGGAAAAAACAAAGCAAAGAAAATACCCCGGCAGTCGTCACCCCGCACAGTCCCCGTTGGCCCCCTGACCAGTTGGGGAAGGCGCCAGCTGGGCCCAGTTACCAGATAGGGCCCTTTTTTCCATTCTGGACGAGGGGTTTCACACAGTGGTCTTTCCCCACCGCGCCTTGGCGGCAGCTGCCCCAAGCTTTAGCACGTCCCTCAGCACGTAGTCCTGGACCTTGGAGTGAGCCAGTCTGCAACACTCGGTCGGGGTCAGTTCTTTCAGCTGGCAGACCAGCAAGTTGCGGGCAGACCAAAGAGCGTCTTTCACCGCACTGATGGTCCTCCAGGCGCAGTTGATGTTGGTCTCGGTGTGTGTCCCGGGAAACAGCCCGTAGAGCACGGAGTTCCGAGTCACGGAGCTGCTCGGGGCGAACCTCGACAAATACCACTGCATCCCCCTCCAGACCTCCTGCGCATAGGCACACTCCAGAAGGAGGTGATCGACAGTCTTGTTCCCCCCCCCCGCCCGCAGCTGCCTCGAGGGCAGCGTGCGGTGGCGCAGAGATTCCGGGCATGCATAAAGGATCTCACTGGCAGAGCCCTTCTCACCGCCAGCCAAGCAATGTCCTTGTGCTTGTTTGAAAGTTCTGGCAATGAGACATTCTGCCAAACGACTCTGGCAGTCTGAGTGGGGAACCACACGACGGGATCCACCCTCTCCTTTTCCCAAAGGGCCTCGAGGACACTACGTGCTGACCACTGCCTGACGGCCTTGTGGTCAAAGGTGTTTCCTTTCAAAAATTTCTCCACAAAGGACAGGTGGTACGGGACGGTCCAACTACTCAGAGCATTCCGCAGCAACGAGGCCTGGCCCATCCTTTGCAACACCGGGGACAGGTAGAACCTCAGTAAGTAGTGACACTTGGTGTTTGCGTACTGAGGATCTACGCACAGCTTGATGCAGCCGCACACAAAGGTAGCCGTCAGGGCGAGGGTGGCGTTCGGTACATCCTTTCCCCCATTTTCCAGGTCTTTGTACATGGTGTCCCTGCGGACCCGGTCCATCCTCGACCCCCAAAATGAAGTGGAAGATGGCCCGGGTGACTGCAGCGGCGCAGGTCCAGGGAATAGGCCAGGCCTGCGCCACAAACAACAGTAATGAAAGCCCCTTGCACCTGACAACCAGGTTCTTACCCATGATGGAGGGGGACCGGAGCGTCCACCTGCCCAGCTTCTGCTTCAGTTTGGTGATACGCTCCTCCCAAGTCTTAGTGCATGCCCCAGCTCCACCGAACCAAACACCCAGCACCTTCAGGTAGTCTGTCCTGACGGTAAAGGGGATGAAGGAGCGGTCGTCCCAGTTCCAGAAGAACATGACCTCGCTCTTACCCCTATTGACTTTGGCACCTGAGGCCAGTTCAAGCTGGCCGCAGATGTCCAACAGCCTACTCACCGACCGACGATCGGTGCAGAAGATGGCGACGTCGTCCATGTACAGGGAGGTCTTGATTGAAGGCCTCCG
The DNA here is from genome assembly GCF_030684315.1 of Stegostoma tigrinum. Lineage (NCBI taxonomy): Eukaryota > Metazoa > Chordata > Chondrichthyes > Orectolobiformes > Stegostomatidae > Stegostoma > Stegostoma tigrinum. The sequence goes on from NC_081363.1 coordinate 39,952,539, forward strand.
CTGCCTGGGATAGTCACGGCCTTCAGGCTCACGTCCTTCCTGATGGATGCGGTGAACGAACAAGGCGGGAGAGAGCGGGCAGCCCTGCCTGACTCCAGATCTGACGGGAAAACTGTCCGATTCCCACCTGTTGATCGAGACTGCACTAAAGATGTTGGTGTAGAGCAGCCAGATCCAATTGCGGATGCCCTCCCCGAACCGCAATTTGGAGAGGACGTCCCTCACGTAAGCATGAGAGACCCTGTCGAAGGCCTTCTCCTGGTCCAGGCTGACGAGGCAGGTGTCCACCCGCCTGTCCTGCACGAAGGCGATCGTATCCCTGATGAGCACGAGGCTCTCAGCGATCTTCCTGCCCGGCACAGCACAGGTTTGGTCAGGGTGAATCACCGACTCCAGGACAGACCTGACCCGGTTCGCTATGACCTTGGCCAGGATTTTGTAGTCCACGTTCAACAGTGAAATGGGACGCCAATTCTTAATTTCTTCCCTCTCCCCCTTCCTCTTATAAATGAGGGTGATGATGCCTTTCCTCATGGACTTGCACATTTCCCCTGCCCAAAGCGCACTATCGTACACCTCCAGCAGGTTCTGGCCGACCAGGTCCCACAGAGCGGAATAGAGCTCGACCGGCAAGCCGTCGCTCGCGGGAGTCCTATTCCTCTCCGAGGGCTTGAGGGCTCTGGTCACCTCGTCCAGGGATATCGGCCGGTCCAGCCACTCCCTTGTGCCGTCGTCTAAGACCTCCGTGATAGACGACAGGAACGACTCAGAGGCCGTGCTGTCCATGGGCTTCGTGTCGTACAGTCCGGCATAGAAGGATCTGCTGATCCTCAAAATGTCGGGCCGAGACGACATCACCGAGCCGTCGTCCTCCTTCAGCCGGCTAAGCACAGAGCTCTCTTTGTGCACCTTCTGAAAGAAGAACCGCGAGCATGTCTCGTCCTGCTCCACGGAGTGGACCCTGGACCGGAAGATTATCCTGGAGGCCTCCGCGGCGAAGAGCGAGGCTTGCTGGCCCCTCACCTCACGGAGGTCCTCCGTGACATCGACCCCCATCCACTGCGGAAGGAGCAGGTTCTGCACCCTTTCCTGGAGTCGTGACAGCTTTCCCTGCCACTCTCTCACCTTCCGAACACCGTTGAGGACAAAGAACCTCTTGATGTTCTCCTTCACCGTCTCCCACCAGTCGCCTGGAGACTCAAAGAGGGGTTTCACGGTTCTCCAACCGGCGTACTCCCTCTTAAGCTCCTCGACGTTCTCCGGGGTCAACAGAATCGTGTTGAGCTTCCACGTCCCCTTGCCGGCCGGCTCGTCGTCCTGCAAGTGACAGTCGGCCAGCAGGAGGCAGTGGTCAGAGAAGAACACCGGCTCGATGCCGGTGGACCTGACCGAGAACGCCCTTGACACAAACATGAAGTCTATCCTTGAGCGCATAGACCCGTCTGGCCGCGACCAGGTGTACCTCCGCTTGGCTCTGTCTACAGGGGTGCTGAAGACGTCGAGCAGCTTGGCGTCCTTCACCGTGCCCATCAGGAATCTGGACGTGACGTCCACTTGACTCCCCCCACCCGCTGTCCCCATGCCGGATCTTCCATCTGCATCGATGATGCAGTTGATGTCTCCCCCTAGGATGACCGGCCTGGACGTAGCCAGCAGGGGTGGAAGCCGCTGCAGGACGGCCAACTGCTCATTCCGTACCGCTGGGGCGTACATGTTGATCAGCCTCAGGGGAGCGTTCCTGTAGGTGATATCAACCACTAGGAGGCGACCCCCAACCACCTCCTGAACTTGAGAGATGGTGAAGTTGTGCCCCCGCAGCAGAATAGCCAGGCCCGAGGAGCGACAGTCGTTACGCCCCGACCAGATCGAAGGCCCACAGGTCCAGCCGCCGGACCATTTCCCGTGCCTGCCGAGGTGCGGTATCCCACACTCCTGCAGAATCAGGAGGTCCGCCTTGACGGTGGTCAGGTAGGCCAACTGGACACACATCTTGCGGTGGTCTTGACACTGCGCACATTAATGCTCGCAACTCGTACCCCCATTGTGGGCAGTGACCGCAGTACCCTCCCCAAGTCCAAGGTCCAGCCCCTCCATCTGTCCCTTCATGCCCATTGCCCGGGCTAACTGCTGGACGCTCTCCGGGCTCAGGAAACCATCTGTGCTGCCTTCCGGGTAGCATACCTCCGTCAGGGGTGCGGAGGCAGGAGGGTCCGGCTCTGGGTCAGGCTGGGGACGTGCTGTTTCCTGCTTCCAGTCTGGAAGTTCCGGGGGGGCCCTCCGGTGCTCCAGCGGCACTTGACTGGGTGTCAGAGGGAGCCTCAGGACGCCCCCCGTCACCTGGAAGCGGGGTGTTGCTTTCCTTCTCCCTCGAGATCTTTAACTTCTGCTTCGGGCGGGCCCTCTCCAAATCCCCCTCGTCAGAGGAGCTCTTATAGCCCCCCTGTAGCTGCCTCTTCCCGCCTGATGGTTGCGGTTCCTGGGCCCGTCGGCGCACCTTCCTCCTCGCTTTCCGGACCGTCGTCCACTCCCCTGGGTCGCCTGTCGTCGCCTCCATCGACTCCGGGTTGTCGGGGGGGAGCGGAGACTGCAGGGGCGCTTTGCTGGCCTCGGGCCCATCCTGCGGGGCTGGGCCCTCCTGCACGACCTGGCCCTCCTGCACATTAGTGGGGCCCTTGCTGGGCCCTGGTGCCTTCCTCTCCTCCGGGGGGGTTGGACCCGCATTGCCCCTGCCGGCGACCTGGGCGTAGGTGGTCACCCGCTGCGGGCATGCCCTATAGAGGTGGCCCGCTTCCCCGCAAAGGTTGCAGCTTTTCTCTTGTGGGCAATCCTTTGTAAGGTGTCCCTCCTCCCTGCAGTTCCTGCAGATGGTGGCTTTGCAGTCAGCCGCCATTTTTAAAACCCAACCTCCTGAAGCTCCATGTGGAATTCTATGCTTCCTTAAGCAGCATGTGCAATGACAAGGATGTGGGGGAATTTCAGTGAAAATAGAAAAATCAGATTCTAAAAGTATTTACAATTCCCCCTTAGAATTAACTGATGAGTTTTGAATCTCGTTAATGAGCAGTAACGGCCTTATTTGCAGGCATTTACATTTCATTATTAGCTAATGTTATTTTATTTCTATCAGCTCCCAAATCTCCCCTCCTTCGAGATACTATATAGTGACAATTCCCAATGAGAAGAAAGGTCATTTTTAATGAGTAATGAAAATGTATCTTTATGTATCTTAACAATACATTATCATTCTTCTTAGGGTGTGGTATATATATGTTAAAGTTTTGATTTTGAACTAGTGATGTGGGTTTTAATCTGTCTGCAGGAGAGAGTTTAATGTTAAATTGTCAGTATTTTTAGAGCCATGATATTTTTTAGAACAGTGTGACAGAATCCCTGGGTGATAATGGAAATGTATTTGCATTGGGAGAGTTTTATGTGTGGAGACAGTAAACATTGAGAAGCATTTGCTTCCTTTCAGTTTAAAAGGTTCAGAGCTTTTATTTTGCTTACGAGAAAATCCCATATTTAAATGTGCAAAAGTCCTTGTTGAAGATAATGGGAAATAGATGTTTGAAATTGTCTCCTAGAGAAAGTAGTTAATTCAGAAAAGTTAGGAAATTAGTTACCTGAATGTAAGGGTTTTACCTGAAATCTCCAGACCAGAGGTATTTGCTTAGAATCAGGAGGGGTTATTTGAAGTTGAGAAAGTCAAGGTGCAATTATATCACTGTCAAAAGCTACACAATTTTCAAGGAAAGGAAAGAAACAGGCCTATCAATGTAAGAGAATGGATTCTGTCTGGTGTTTGAGTACTATAACATAATGGTGTTGAACTAGATAAGACTGTATTTGCTGTTTTTCGAAATCCTTAAAATTATGTTAGATGTAGCAGACCCTTCAGTCCAACTCATCCACGCTGACCAAGATATCCCAAATTAATTTAGTCCCATTTGCCAGTGTTCAGCCCATATCCCTCTAAAGCCTTCCTATTCCATATACCTATCCAGATGGCTTTTAAATGTTGTAACTGTACCAGCCTCCACCACTTCCTCTGACAGTTCGTTTCACATATTCACCACCATCTGCATGAAAAAGTTGCCACTTAGGTCCCTTTTAAATCTTTCCTGTCTCACCTTAAACCCTCTACTTATGCCCTCAAGTTTTGGACTACCCTAACCTGGGGAAAAGACCTTGGCTGTTCATCTTACCCATGCCCCTTATGATTTTATAAGGTCACTCCTCAGTCTCCACTGCTCTAGGGAAAATAGACGCAGCCAATTCACCCTCTCCTCATGGCTCAAATCCTCCAACCCTGGCAACATCCTTGTAAGTATTTTCTGAGCCGTTTCAAGTTTCACAACATCCTGCCACTAGCAGGAAAACTAGATTTGAATACATTATTCCAAAAGTGGCCTAACCAATATCCTGTGCAGCCACAACATGACCTCCCAACACGTATACTTAACACACTGACCAATAAAGGCAAGCATACCAAACACCACCTTCATTATCTAGTCTATTTGCGACTCTTCCTCCAAGGAACTATGAACCTGCACTCCAAGGTCTCTTTATTCAGCAACACTCCCACGGATCTTACCATTAAGTGTATAAATCCTACCCAGATTTAACTTTCCAAAAAACAGCACCTCACATTTATCTAAGTTAAAGTCCATCTGCCACTCCTCGACCCATCGGCCCTAATCAAGATCGTGTTACTCTGAAGTAACTTTCTTTACTGTCCACCACACCTCTAATTTTGGTGTTATTGCAAACTTACTAACCATGCCTCCTAGGTTCACATCCAAATCATTTATATAAATGACAAGAAGCAGTGGACTCAGCAACAATCCTTGTGACACACCGCAGGTCACAGGCCTCCAGTCTGAAAAGCAACCTTTCACCACCATCTTCTATCTCCTATCTTCAAGCCAGTTCTGTATCCAAATGCCTACTTCTCCCTGTTGATCTAACCTGACCAACCAGTCTACCATACAGAACCTTGTTGAACGTCCTTATAGATCACATCCACCGTTCTTTCTTCATCAATCCTTTTCGTTACTTCTTCAAAAAATTAAATCACGTTAGTGAGTCCCAATTTCCCCACACACAAAGCCATGTTTACTATCCCTAATAAGTCCTTTCCTTTCCAAATATAGCTTGGTTTATTCTATTTTGTCTTCATTTCTTTTGTGTGATAAGCTTGTTTTATTTTTAAAGCCTCATCTGCAGCATTGTGTACTTGTGTATCAATGTGAAGCCATCTTCTTCAATTCAGAAAGAGATCTATCAAGCCAGATTTCAGTTTGGGATCAATCTTGCCCAGTGACAACATCAGCTGAGTACCTTTCCTTGTGATCATTGTTTGGTTCCTTGCAAATGTCATCTGCCATTTCAGAGGGTAGTCCTGATCTTCTGCACTGTAGAATTCTATGATTCAAGGAGACATTCACTAGTTCTATTTTACAGAATGAGTATCTCAAGAAGTTGACTAGTACAGAACAAAAGTATAATGGGAGTTACCTGGGCATACATGAGATGATCTTTTGCTGGCTTCAGGCCAGTTAGAATTGATTCCATTTTCATTAAGGAAAACTCTAGGTAATCTAGAGGCAGTGTAAGTCATGGAGTGTTCAGTTTAAATTTAATTATAGGACTTAAGTCAATAACAATTACGACTTAGGAGAGCCAAGCTAGAAGGATCTTTTAGCTCAGTTACAAAATCACTCTGGCACATATATTATTTTACAGAAGTTATTCAGTTTATCACACTAATTACGGAAGAATGATACTGAATGAACACTGTGGAACCAGTTGGTCTACTTTGAGAACACCAGCTCACAACTCATGGCTCCCTGTCTCTTGTTGTGTTCTGTTGATTGAAGTCTGCTTTCCTACTTTACTTCTTGTCATGCACCTAGCTGATGTTACTGCTTATTAACCCTTACTAGTCACTACCTCTGTGCATAATCAGCTGTATCTCTAAGCTCTGATCAGCTTGTCAATGCATTAACAACATATGATTAGTCCCAGTTTGGCAAGGCAGTGTGTTTCCAATATCGCATTTTTTTCACCTAACTCACATAATTTCCTGTTGTTTCCTGACAGACTCGCTAAGATGTCAGTAACCTTTTAAAGGACAGCAATCTCTTTTGCGTGTCCTTTTTTTCTGAAAAGAGATAGGGGCACAGGCTTTAGGAGAATTCTTATGAATTCCGTATGAGATATCTAGCAAGTATCAATCTTTATTGTACTGAATTTGTACAGCCTAGATTGTCTGATAAGAAGTCACTATATAGTTAATTAAAGGCAATTATACAATAGAAGTATGGTGGCGGTGTCCCAGCATCTGAGCCATAAGGCCTGGGTTCAAGTCTCACCTGCTCCATAAGTGTAAAATGACATTTCTGAACAAGATGACTGAAAAAAAAGTTATCGTTGCAAAGTATTTGGGAAATACAAATCACAGGAACTACATTCAAAACTATATTACAAAATCTAATGCCAAAATAATGTAGAAGCTTGTTATATGTGACTGTTTCCCTGAAAGACTGAAAGAATGTGATTGTTTCCTCTTTTAGGCACTTTAAATTAAAAAGCAAAGCTAATTCAAGCCAAGAACTCTTGCCTGAAATCTAAAGTTGTTTTTGCTTCCCACAATTTACATTTTTTAAAATTATTCTATTTTCCTAACTAACCTGTTCAGATGTGTTGCTGCTCACGTCCGGAGCAAGTGGGCCCCTAGTCCAGGGGTAGGAACACTACCACTGTATCAAAAGAGGGATCCCAAAGTATGGAAGATATTGTCCCTGGATGGTCTTGAACTAAATTCCCAGCTAACATCCAATTATGATAACAATTAAACTACAAAGTAGCCTCACATTCGTCAAGTAACAAATCATAAACACATGACCTTACTTTTAACTAGAAACCATAAGGTGATTCTCTCATGACAGCAAAACTTAGTTACCAAGGCCTCTATGGTATGACACAAGTGTCTTACATTGACCACGATTAAACAGAATACAATATTAATATCTTACTTGGTTTATCATTACATATAATGAAATGACAAGTAATTATTGAAAAATAAACTCAGTCTTACAGCATTCGATTACCATGTTGGTGGTTCACTGGACCTGCAGAAAGGTAACTGGATAAGAAAATCGAGGCCTTTATGGCTGATCTCATCAGTTGAGGAGTCTCAAACATGGTGTAGTTCATTTGTTGTTTATGGATAACAGATTGAGATTCTGCATATCATTTGCAGATCCTTGGAAGGAAACTGAGTCAAAGAAATTGAGAACAATGGTGAAATTGACAGCCATCAGCAAGGCATAACAATCTGCTTCAGCTGGTAGAAGGGTTTTCTGAATTTTCTGAAGAAGGGTCTAGGCCCGAAAAGTCAGCTTTCCGGCTCCTCTGATGCTGCTTGGCCTGTTATGTTCATCCAGCTCTGCACCTTGTTATCTCAGCTAGTAGAAGTTTTACTTCCAGGAGTGCTAATGTTCGGAACCACCTGATGGAAAATACAGAACATTCTGAGGCACAGGTACTCAGTTCTATCCATGAAGCTTAATCACTACCTGTAAATTCTATGTTAGGGATACCATCTCCTGCAAGCTGGAGCCTTTTGTTCATCCCGTCTCTCTCGGTGAGCAGTAGGTGATTGAAGTGAAACTGCTGCTCCTGCTGTTACTCCTCGTTTGAAGACCAACAGCTCCCACGTCGGTCTGAAAGCTAACAACTGCAAAATGTAGAACAAAAACAAAACAACTGCAACCACCAAAAGAACTCCAAATTAAGTCATAAAGCAGTGAAAGCATATTCTCAGCGCATGACCTAATAACAAAAATATTTCACTTTAGGTAATGAAGCAAATGTGAGAGCTCAGTATTTAAGAGGATTTCTTGCCTACCACTTGTTCAGCTGCTTCAAACCCCATCCATCTTTCTCATTTCTTGGAAGGGATCTTAGAAAAACCACATGCACACAACTGAAGTCAGAATTCAAAGTTAAAGAAGCAAATAAATTATCAATTGAGATAGCTGGCATGCTTATTTCCCGAAGGCTTGCAAATATTGTGTATTACATTCAGGTTAAAGGCAAAGATTGACTGATTCCTATCAGTTTACATCATCCCAGAAATTTCAGTGTTTTTAACCTGTCATCAGGTTGAAAACAGACCTATCCTGTAAGCTTAATCATTCCCCATATTTCTCTGTTCCTGATTTCCAAAACAATTTAAATAGTAGATAGTTGTGATTAATTGATTAAAAATTACTGCATAATACGAGCCCAAAACTTTACCTTTTGTGTACATAAAGGTGAGCTCTTGCCCTGATTGTTTCAGGTGTTACTTATTGCTCAATGCGCTGTTATTGCTATTGGCATAAACCAAACTGAAATTACTTCCACACACAGCAATTAGAATACATTAAAATAGCTACAGTATGAGATATTGGGATATATTTCAGCATAAATGCTGGAGTTTGCTTTCCATAAGATATTCTCCTGGCAGCACAGTGAAATTCCACCTTCTACTTCATAGAAAAGAACTTTGCTCGATTAAATTCCAAAGGAAAAACACTAATGGAAAATTTATCATCTTGGTCTTAGCAGAATTTAAGTGTCCTGTTTTCTGTTCCGATTAATCTTCTAATGACTATTGTCACGCGTTACAGTGACGACTGGAAGCTCCTTATGGAGCGCATCTGGTACTTTAAAATTATTTTCTTTGACTCACTAGAACAGATTATCTGTTGAAATTGAAATCTGAAAAAATATTGTGACTTGATTTTTTTTTCCCTTTCTAAAAACACAAAGTAAATTAGTAAGTTTGTGGATGACACCAAGTTCAGTGGTATAGTGGACAGTGAAGAAGGCTTTCTAAGATTACAAAGCAATCTTCATCAATTGAGTCAATGGTCTGAAGAGTGGCAGATGGAGTTTAATTTGGACAAATGTATTGCAAACAAAAAGCAAACAAACAAAAGCAATACCTATACAATTAAAAGTAGGGCTTTAGATAGTCATGAAGAAGAGAGGGACCTAAAGCTTTAGGTATAAGTTCTTTGAACTTTGCATCACAAATAAAGTGGTTAGGAAGACATTTAGCACACTTACCTTCATTGTTCAGACCTTTGAATATAGGAGTTAGGGGATCCCAAGACGAGGTGACATATTTTTAAGGTGAGAGGAGAAAGATTTTAAAAAAAACATAAGGTGCAATTTTTTTTTACAGAGTGGTTCATGTGTGGAGTGAACTTCCAGAGGAAGTGGTGGATGCAGGTACAGTTACAACATGTCAAAAGCATTTAGATAAGAACATGAATAAGAAATGTTTCAAGGGATACGGGCCAAGTTCAGGCAGGCGGGACTAGTTTAGTTTGGGATTATGGTCAGAATGTATTGGTTGCACTGAGGGATCTGTTTCTGTGCTGTATGACCCCATGACTCTAATTGATGGGAACAACCATACTGCAAGTCAACTTCTAAGTACCACTTCTGCAAATATAAAAATAAACAGGAAATAATAAAGGATATACTGTAATGGAACTTTGGGTTTTCTCAGAGAAATATCGAATGTAACTTATTATGTACTGTCACCCCAAACAGTTAAACCATACTGATCGGTTAGTTCCATACTGGATTCCCTGTCTGTGCTAAGTAAACTGATTCAGAACATGGTAGCAGGAGTAGATCATTTGAGCTCGCTCTGTCGTTTAATGAGATTGTGGTTCAGCTGGTTCTGGTTGCAATTCCACACTCTTGTCTGTTCCCCTTAACCTTTAAATCCTGTCTGTCAAAATCTAACTCTATGTTGAATAAATTCAATGATGCTGCCTTCACAGTTTCATGAGGAACAGAGTTCCACAGCCTACTGATCCTTGAAGAAAGATGTTTCTCAGCTCCATTTTAAAACAGATTTTTAATCTTAATCCTTTTTTAAATCCTTTTAATCTTTTTCCCAGGATGGAAATGACTATTACGATGGGGCATAATTTTCAGGTGATTGGAGGAAGGTATACGGGAGACGTCAGAGGTAGGTTCTTCACACAGAGAGTGGTGAGCGTGTGAAATGCGCTGCAGGCAGTGGTAGTGGAATCAGATACTTTAGAGACTTTTAATCTTAAAACGTTGTCGGTTGCAATGGAACGTTGACAAGATGCAGAGCTGGCCAAAGAAGTGGCAGATGCAGAAAAGTGTGAAGTGATTCATTTTGGAAGGTTGAATTTGAATGCAGAATACATAGTTAATGGCAGAATTCTTGGCAGTGTGGAGGAACAGAGGGATCTTGGGAGTCCACATCCATAGATCCCTTAAAGTTGCTACCCAAGTTGATAGGGTTGTAAAGAAGGCGTATGGTGTGTTGGCTTTCATTGGCAGGGGAATTGGGTTTAAGAGCCACAAGGTTATGCTGCAGCTCTATAAAACTCTGGTTAGACCACACTTGGAATATTATATTCAGTTCTTGTCACCTCATTATAGGAAAGATGTGGAAGCTTGAGAGAGGGAGCAGAGGAGATTTACTAGGATGCTGCCTGGACTGGAGGTCAGGTCTTATGAGGAAAGGTTGAGGGAGCCAGGGCTTTTTTCATTGGAGTGAAGAAGGATGAGAGGTGACTTGATAGAGGTGTACAAGATGATGAGAAGCAATAGATAGAGTGGATAGTCAGAGACTTTTTCCCAGGGCAGAAATGACTATTATGAGGGGACATAATTTTAAGGTGATTGGAGGAAGTTATAGGGGAGATGTCAGATGTAGGTCCTGGACACAAAGAGTGGTGGGCGTGTGGAATGCACTGCTGGCAGTGATAGTGGAGTCAGATACTTTAGGGACTTTTAAGCGGCTCTTGGATAGACACATAGAGGATAGTAAAATGTAGATATACAGGGTAGATTGACCTTAGTAGCACAATAGATCAGCACAACATTGTGGGCCAGAGGGCCTGTACTGTGCTGTACTGTTCTATGTTCTATGTACCTCTTGTTCTGAAGCTGTGTTACCCATCTCCATTCACTTGTAAAAGTTAAATATCTATTTGGAATCCTGTCAATTCCCTTCAGAAATATTTCAATAAGATCACTTTGCATCATTCTAAATTCAATGAATATAATTCCAACGTTGAGTAGCACGGTGGCTCAATGGTTAGCAACCAGGTTCAATTCCAATCTCAGGTGACTGTCAGAGTGGAGTTTGCACATTCTCCCCATATCTATGTGGGCTTTGTCCAGGTGCTCTGTTTTCTTTCCACAGTCTAAAGACATGCAGGTTAGGTGGATTCGCCAGGCTAAATTGCCCATTGTGTCCAGGGATATGTAGGTTGGATGGATCAGCCATGGGAAAATGCAAGATTACAGGGATAGGGCAGGGGTGTGAGTCTGGATGGGATGGTCTTCGAAGAGCCAGTGTGGACTCTTGGGCCGAATGGCCTGTTGCCACACTGTAGGGACTCTATGATTCTATGCTCAACCTTTCTTCATAAAATAACCGCTCTATCCTACAGATGAAAGTGAACTTCCTCCAAACTGTTCCTAAAGCAATTAAATCGTTCTTCAAACAAGGAGATCAAAACTATACACAGTGCTCAAGGTGTGTTCTTACCAATGCTCTGTACAAGTTTAGGAAAACTTCATTACTTTTATAATCCAGCCCCTCTGCAATAAACAAAAACATTCCATTTACCTTCTAAATCACTGTTGTATCCACAAACTAACTTTTTGTAATTTGTGTATCAATATATCTAGATCCTTCTGTACCTCCAAGTTCTGCAGTCTCTCTTTTATTTAAATAGTGTACTACTTTCTAGTCTTTCTGCCACAGTGGATAAATTCTCATATTTTTACTTTTCAATCTGCCATCTTTTTCACCCATTAACATAACATTAACATTCCACTCCCGCACATCCCAGATGTCCAAGTTCTTTAAGGACCGCAACTTCCCCCCCACGGTGATTGAGAACGCCCTTGACCGTGTCTCCCGCATTTCCCGCGACACATCCCTCACACCCCGCCCCCGCCACAACCGCCCCAAGAGGATCCCCCTCGTTCTCACACACCACCCTACCAACCTCCGGATACAACGCATTATCCTCCGACACTTCCGCCATTTACAATCCGACCCCACCACCCAAGACATTTTTCCATCCCCACCCCTGTCTGCTTTCCGGAGAGACCACTCTCTCCGTGACTCCCTTGTTCGCTCCACACTGCCCTCCAACCCCACCACACCCGGCACCTTCCCCTGCAACCGCAGGAAATGCTACACTTGTCCCCACACCTCCTCCCTCACCCCCATCCCAGGCCCCAAGATGACATTCCACATTAAGCAGAGGTTCACCTGCACATCTGCCAATGTGGTATACTGCATCCACTGTACCCGGTGCGGCTTTCTCTACATTGGGGAAACCAAGCGGAGGCTTGGGGACCGCTTTGCAGAACACCTCCGCTCAGTTCGCAACAAACAACTGCACCTCCCAGTCGCAAACCATTTCCACTCCCCCTCCCATTCTCTTGATGACATGTCCATCATGGGCCTCCTGCACTGCCACAATGATGCCACCCGAAGGTTGCAGGAACAGCAACTCATATTCCGCCTGGGAACCCTGCAGCCATATGGTATCAATGTGGACTTCACCAGTTTCAAAATCTCCCCTTCCCCCACTGCATCCCTCAACCAGCCCAGTTCATCCCCTCCCCCCACTGCACCACACAACCAGCCCAGCTCTTCCCCTCTACCCACTGCATCCCAAAACCAGTCCAACCTGTCTCTGCCTCCCTAACCGGTTCTTCCTCTCACCCATCCCTTCCTCCCACCCCAAGCCGCACCCCCAGCTACCTACTAACCTCATCCCACCTCCTTGACCTGTCCGTCTTCCCTGGACTGACCTATCCCCTCCCTACCTCCCCACCTACACCCTCTCCACCTATCTTCTTTACTCTCCATCTTCGGTCCGCCTCCCCCTCTCTCCCTATTTATTCCAGTTCCCTCCCCCCATCCCCCTCTCTGATGAAGGGTCTAGGCCCGAAACGTCAGCTTTTGTGCTCCTGAGATGCTGCTTGGCCTGCTGTGTTCATCCAGCCTCACATTTTATTATCTTGGAATCTCCAGCATCTGCAGTTCCCATTATCTCTGAACATAACCTTCTATATTCCTTTTAAGACTCTCTACCTGCTCTTGACAACTTACTTTGCTACATTTAAAAAAACCCAAAGAACTGCAGATGCCTGAAGTCAGAAAAAAAAGCAGAAATTGCTGGAAAAACTCAGTAGACCAGGCAGCATCTGTGGAGAAAAGCAGAGTTAATGTTTTGAGTCAGTTTTAAAGAAGAAACAGAAGAAGAATAGAGGAACTTAATATCATTTAAATGATGAAACATGGCACAAAGTTGCAGAACAGAGAGATTTAGGGATGTTTACTTGGATGAACATCCCTCAGATCATTGATCCTCCAGAGGGAATCTCCCCACAAACCTGCCTGCTGGTGTTTGAGAACAGCCAAATATCACGCAGCTTCTAGCTCCAATTTTTTTTCTTGATTCATTAACGGTATGAGGGCATCACTGGACAGACAGAATTTATTTCCCATCCCTAATTACCCTGAGGGCACTTAATTGTCAACCACGGTGCTGTGGGTCTGGAGTCACATGTAGGCCAGATCAGATAAGGATGACAGTTTTCTTCCCTAAACGACGTTAGTACATTCCAATGCAAATACTTCGTTTTGTAATGGAATTTTATGATGGATTTAACCTTTTACTAAAAAAATCCGACCTTCTTTCTGCTTTTTAAACTAAATTCGTCTTTGCAGCAACCTATAGCTTTCCCCACCAACGCAAGACATTGGGGTTTCGTAACTGATATGAGTTCACAGTATAGATAATAAAATGTGAGGCTGGATGAACACAGCAGGCCAAGCAGCATCTCAGGAACACAAAAGCTGACGTTTCGGGCCTAGATCCTTCATCAGAGAGCGCTTCGGGCCTAGACCCTTCATCAGAGAGGGGGATGAGGTGAGGGTTCTGGAATAAATAGGGAGAGAGGGCGAGGCGGATCGAAGATGGAGAGAAAAGAAGATAGGTGGAGAGAGTATAGGTGGGGAGGTAGGGAGGGGATAGGTCAGTCCAGGGAAGACGGACAGGTCAAGGAGGTGGGATGAGGTTAGTAGGTAGATGGGGGTGCGGCTTGGGGTGGGAGGAAGGGATGGGTGAGAGGAAGAACTGGTTAGGGAGGCAGAGACAGGTTGGACTGGTTTTGGGATGCGGTGGGTGGAGGGGAAGAGCTGGGCTGGTTGTGTGGTTCAGTGGGGGGAGGGGACGAACTGGGCTGGTTTGGGGATGCAGTTGGGGAAGGGGAGATTTTGAAACTGGTGAAGTCCACATGAGTTCACTGTATCTGCTTTTCACTGGACGTCCTCGGGCACGCCAGCTGGGAATGAATGCAGTAAATTCTCTCCTTGGAAAGTGTGCTCTCTGTAGCAGTGGGAAAGGGGAGCGTCACGTTAAGACGTGGCGAGCTCTGAGTCTGGAGGAGGGAATTGAGAGGCAATCCTAGGGGGTGGGGAAATACACTGATTTATCGGTGAGTGAAAATGGACAGAGAGCAGGATTTGGTGTCTTCGTCGGTTTTCAGGAAAAGCTAAGCTGATAAGACAAACAGCCGCGGGTAAGAAACAGCGATTGTGAAATCGCATGTGTCACGTAGGCAGGCGGCGGCGGATGTTGCAGCTTGCTCAATCAGGATACGAGGAGGAGGCTGGCTAAGAGCATATTGGATTCTATCAGAAAGTTCCGGAACTTCCAACAAATGGAAAATAATTAAATGAACAACCAAAAGTGTTAACTAGACAGAAATTCGTCTGAAAACGCCTTACAATTTTAAAAAGATTCTTCTTAGCAAATTTATTTTCATATGATTCTTGCAATCCACAATAATTTTGACAAATGTCAGAGGATAGACGAGCACCTTTCAACATGTATTTCACCATATATAGACTGCAAAGTGACCGAATTCCCCGATGATGCCAGGCCTTTAGAGAGTTCCTGAAGACCAAAATAACCATTCTGTCATTTCAACGCTTTAAACCACTTGCCGAGATGCTAAGCTGCAATTCCACATAATGAAGATTTGTTACTTGATGACATTGTGGAAGGGCTTTTGTGGCACAATGGTAGTGTCTTTGCCTCTGAGCCAAAAACCCTGGGTTCAAGGTTCCAGAGGTGTAATAACATCTCTGAACGAGTTCATTAAAGATGCCTGCCTATGATGTTGGCTGAAATTTGAACCAAAAATAAATCACTACACAACCTTCACACCTTACTTCTGGCCAGGTCTTCAACTCCAACCCTCAGTCCTGTCGTACAAAATCATTCTAGAATTTACCTACAAATGGTCAACAAGAAAAATAGATTTGACTGTCTGCTCTCATTTCCTAACCATGATATAAATTGATTTTGAAATATCCCTTCTAGTCTCCATCTTGATTCTTTTTCCCATTTGTTCATGAGATATGGGCTTTGCTGGCTGAATATTGTGCAATCAGTGAATTTCTTCAACTCTGACCTCAATGGAGGACTCCTTGATGTTATGTTTGATCAAATGCTGCCTTTGATGTCAAGGGCAACCATTCTTGCCTCACCTCTGGAATGTAACTCCTTTGTCATGATGGAGAGCAAAGTTTCTGAATATTCAGCACTGGATTTGTTATGGACCAGACCAAACCCCCTCAAAATATTTTAAGAAGGCAACCTAGACCCTAACTTTTTCTTAGTTTAAAGGTAGATGTGAAATGCATGTTCCAGATGTGATGCAACTAATCAAGCTATGCAACATTAAGCAGAAGATAATTTATTTAAATATTGTAATTAAAATACAAACAAAAGAAAGAGGGATTTAGAATAACTTAACCATTGAAAAACTTAACCAAATAATGGATTCAGTACCTTTTACTAGTTAACTGTTCCAATATAGTAATATCCCATAAACACTCCTCTTTGCTAAAAGGTAAATTCAGACACAGTTTTCCATGCAGTTCTCCAATCCAGGAGGAATCAACATCAAGAGAAATTTCAAAGAAAATAGCAACTAGGAATCATTTACTGAAGCTTCCAAACCTTCTTGGACCCCAAACAGCTTCTGACTGCTATAGCTACAAAAAACTAGAAAGCCTGGTCTGTCAGAACCTGCCAGCCCCCTTACATTGTTACAACTGTTTAAAAAAAATCCTAAAGGCCTCCTAAATTTTTGACTTAGGCTGTCTCCAGTAGCCAGTTCGCTACCTCTTTCTGTACAATCTCTCTTCTAAAAAACCCAGGACAAAATAACCTTTTTAAAGTGACAGCATCATCACAGATGTCAGACAAACAGTCTGATAATCTAGAAGCAATGGAGGTGTCAAGAGAGGTTCTGGTCAGATGGAATGGAGGCATTGACATAATGGTGGAAACTAATGTGATATGGCATTATGTCACTGTAAACAAGAAATAAGAGAGTACCAATGATAAATCCCTAGGGGATATCAGAGTTAAAAGTATGGGAGTGGAAAGACCAGCCATAGATGGTGATTCCAAGATAATAAAATGTGAGGCTGGATGAACACAGCAGGCCAAGCAGCATCTGCTTGGCCTGCTGTGTTCATCCAGGCTCACATTTTATTATCTTGGATTCTCCAGCATCTGCAGTTCCCATTATCTCTATCATAGATGGTGATTCACTAGGTACAATAAGATAACTAAGAATGAGACCATGCCGATGCAGTCCTTCCTAAATGGACCATAGTGGAAGGGTGTTAGAGAAAAATGATATGACTAACTGCATCAAGGGCTGCTGATAAAAGGATGAGGAGGTATGGTCACCTTTGTCACAGTCACATAGGATATCATTTGCATAATTGGTAATTGCTATTTGGTACAGTTGTGCTGGCAGATTGGAGAAATTCAGAATCCCAGGAAAGGAGGGCACAACTTGTGAGTGACTACATATTAAAGAATTTTTAAATGAGGTAATAGTTTCCGAGTCAGGACGGATCATGAGTTATTTTGCCAAGCAAAAGGATGATGACGGAATTTTGAAGGTGACAGGGAAAACACTTGTAGAGAGAAAACTGTTAACTGACAATATGGGAGTCAGGAAGGGATGCAAGCTGGCTGATCAATAGTTTAGTTGAAATAGCATTGAGAGTAGGAGATGATTACAAAAATGAAATTAGCTTGGAGAGATGTGAGGAGACAGGAAATAAACTAAAATAAGCTAGAAAAGAGAAGTTTCTCATAAGTAGTTTGGCCTGTTGTTCTGATTTCAGAGGTAGCAGAGGGTAATTAGGATTGAGATCAACTAAAGATGGGTTTCTCATATTTTGCTTAGAATTAGGGTGTCAGGAATTAGGGAAAATTTTAAAGATGGTGGCTTACAGTAATGACAAGAAGCCAAAAGCTTCTTTGATTCCAGGATGATCCATTTTCTATAGCATTAGTTTAAATGGAAAGTCGTGGCATTCTTCACTGGTATGCAAGCTCACTAAAAAATTAAAAACAATGTTTTAGAATTGGAATACTTAATTAAATTTTTGCTGTCATTTAATAAAGTATATATCATTTTAGACTTTTAAAAAGCTCCATTTTTGATCCTGGAATAGTAGGGAGTTTTCACAGATGAAAGGACAACTCGATATTTCTTATGTGGTCCAGCCAGGTTTGGCTGTGAATGGTAAATCACTTGTGCATGACAATCATTGAGGTCTGTGTCCTTTACACCTCAGAGATTGGGAATGGCTGTTGTATTTTCTTCTGCCCCCTCCCCTCACCATTTTTCCCACCAGATAGTTCAGAGAGAAATTATGTTCTTCCAAGTTTAAGATCTAGGCACATCATTCCACCAGTAAACAGGGAGCTGTATTTAGCCCTGTTACACATAATACAGGATGCTTTCTAGAGCATTAGGTGTGTTGAATGAGAAATGATTTAATTCTTCTGTAAGTATCAAAAATAATTGTTAGAAATAGCAAATTTAATTCAATCTTCACTGTCATTAAAGTATATATTATTTTAGATTTTTTTTAAAAGATCTGTGCTACAGTAAGTGAGAAGGCACAGGAATATTGTAAATCCAAGTTCAGATAGAAGAATTTTTAATTCATTCACAGGATGTGGGTGTCACTGACTAGGTCAGCTTTTATTGCCCACTTCTAATTCTCTGGAGGTCAGTTAAGAATCAATCGCATTACTGTGGCTCTGGAGTCATATGTAGGCCAGACAGGTAAGAATGGCAGATTTCTTTCCCGAGAGGACATTAGTGAAACAGATTATTTTTTATGACAATCAACAGTGGTCATATGGACACCATTAGACTAGTTTTTATTGAGTTCAAATTCCATGTCCCTTATCCCCAGAGCACTAGTCTGAGCTTCTGCATTGCTAGTCTAGTGACTTTCCCTTTACACCACTGCCTTCCCCAGATTACAGATCACATTGTAATTTTAAATCAAAATAAGTCTTTTAGTTCTTCGTCTGTTTCTTATATCCTGTTACTTTTTGTTCTTTCTCAAATGCAGAAAATATTTGCACAATAAATTTGACGGTTTTTATTCAGACCATATTGATGATATTATCAAATCTTGAGAAAAGTTGACCTAAATTTATATTATGTAATACCAGTTCCTGAATAAATTTGAAATTATTCTCTGCTATAAATGGTTAAACCACATGCTTAAAAATGAATGGCTATTGTTGACACAAGTAATGGAGAGAGTAAGTTTAGATAAAGACCTTAAGCATTCACAGACTAAAATACCACAGAATAATTTCAGGGCTGTTATGCTTAAAATTGAAATCATTCAGGTTCAATAATCTATTGAAACATCTGAACATTGCAAACATTAATTTCGAATAGGATCTTTCTTCAGTATTTTTGGTCCAACTTAATACTTCTTTAAAGAGAATGCAGCAATATCTGAAATAAGATAATAAAGTGTGAAGCTGGATGAACACAGCAGGCGAAGCAGCATCGCAGGAGCACAAAAGCTGACGTTTCGGGCCTAGACCCTTCATCAGAGAGGGGGATGGGGTGAGGGTTCTGGAATAAATAGGGAGAGAGGGGGAGGCGGACTGAAGATGGAGAGAAAAGAAGATAGGTGGAGAGGAGAGTATAGGTGGGGAGGTAGGGAAGGGATAGGTCAGTCCAGGGGGGACGGACAGGTCAAGGAGGTGGGATGAGGTTAGTAGGTAGGAAATGGAGGTGCGGCTTGGAGTGGGAGGAAGGGATGGGTGAGAGGAAGAACAGGTTAGGGAGGCAGAGACAGGCTGGGCTGGTTTTGGGATGCAGTGGGTGGAGGGGAAGAGCTGGGCTGGTTGTGTGATGCAGTGGGGGGGGAGGGGACGAACTGGGATGGTTTTGGGATGCGGTGGGGGAAGGGGAGATTTTGAAGCTGGTGAAGACCACATTGATAACATTAGGCTGCAGGGTTCCCAAGCGGAATATGAGTTGCTGTTCCTGCAACCTTCGGGTGGCATCTTTGTGGCACTGCAGGAGGCCCATGATGGACATGTCATCTAAAGAATGGGAGGGGGAGTTGAAATGGCTCGCGACTGGGTGGTGCAGTTGTTTATTGTGAACTGAGCGGAGGTGTTCTGCCTTCGCTTGGTTTCCCCAATGTAGAGGAAGCCACACCGGGTACAATGGATACAGTATACCACATTGGCAGATGTGCAGGTGAACCTCTGCTTAATATGGAAAGTCATCTTGGGGCCTGGGATAGGGGTGAGGGAGGAGGTGTGGGGGCAAGTGTAGCACTTCCTGCGGTTGCAGGGGAAGGTGCCGGGTGTGGTGGGGTTGGAGGGCAGTGTGGAGCGAACAAGGGAGTCATGGAGAGAGTGGTCTCTCCGGAAAGCAGACAAGGGTGGGGATGGAAAAATGTCTTGGGTGGTGGGGTAGGATTGTAGATGGCGGGAGTGTCGGAGGATGATGCGTTGTATCTGGAGGTTGGTGGGGTGGTGTGTGAGAATGAGGGGAATCCTCTTTGGGCGGTTGTGGTGGGGGCGGGGTGCGAGGGATGTGTTGCGGGAAATGCGGGAGACGCGGTCAAGGACGTTCTCGACCTCTCTGGGGGGAAAGTTGCGGTTCTTGAGGAACTTGGACATCTGGGATGTGCAGGAGTGGAATGCCTCAACCTGGGAGCAGATGCGGCAGAGGCGGAGGAATTGGGAATAGTGGATGGAATTTTTGCAGGAGGGTGGGTGGGAGGAGGTAGCTGTGGGAGTCGGTGGGCTTGAAATGGACATCAGTTACAAGCTGTTTGCCTGAGATGGAGACTGAGAGGTCCAGGAAGGTGAGGGATGTGTTGGAGATTGCCCAGGTGAGCTTGAGGTTGGGGTGGAAGGTGTTGGTGAAGTGAATGAACTGTTCAAGCTCCTCTGGGGAGCAAGAGGCGGCGCCGATACAGTCATCAATGTAACGGAGGAAGAGGTGGGGTTTGGGGCCTGTGTGGAAGCGGAAGAGGGACTCTTCCACGTAACCTACAAAGAGGCAGGCATAACTGGGGCCCATGCAGGTGCCCATGGCCTTCTTTTCTCTTCATTTTCCGTCCACCTCCCCCTCTCTCCCTATTTATTCCAGAACGCTCACCCTATCCTCCTCTCTGATGAAGGGTCTAGGCCCGAAACGTCAGCTTTTGTGCTCCTGAGATGCTGCTGGGCCTGCTGTGTTCATCCAGCTTCACACTTTATTATTTTGGATTCTCCAGCATCTGCAGTTTCCATTATCTCTAGCAATGTCTGAAAAATTGCTTTGTGAATGTTGGTCTGAAATTTGAATTCCACTCCATATTACGAAAATGCCTGTTGACCTTGTAATATAACATTCTTGAATTCCAGCCTAACGGGAGAATTATCCTGTGACCATATGAAAATTACTATCAGTGTTGATGGACTGGAAGATCTTTAGCAATAGTCACTGGGTTAGATGCAAAATCAGGATAAACCAGACACTACGGACTTAATTATTGATTTAATTTTACATTGTGGAGATTTGCTTTGTGACTTTGTTCTGATCAAAATTTAAAGATTTTGGAAGTAAAAACTTTAGAAATTTCATCAGCATTTAGAAATATTAGTAGTCCTATTGTAGCCACATTTGTTACATCGACATCCAGAATTTTTATTTTACAGGTGAAGCAAATACAACATTTGGCAGCTGAAGAAATTTATTGAAAGACAGACTCTTAATTCAGAGCTACCAGGCTTTTCGGAAAAAAATATAAGCAGTAAACATTCTGCATGACTAGATTTTCTCCGGAACAGGTGAGTGTAGGTAGGGAGTTGGGATGGGGGTGGAACAGCACCTCATATTCCGCCTTGGAACCCTATGACCCAATGTGGACTTTGAACTTCAAAATCTCCCCATCCCCAACTTCATCCCAAGACCAGCCCTCCCTCTCGTCCCTGCTTCCTTGACCTGTCCATCTTCCCTCCCACCTACCCACCCTTCCCTCCTCACTGACCAACCCCTATCCCGACTCCCTATCTACACCCACCCGTACTAGCTTCATCCCCACCTCCTGACCAGTCCTCCTTCTCTCCACCTAGCTGCTCCACTATTCACCTTCTATCACCACCTCCACCTCACTCTATTTATTTCAGAGCCCCCTTCCCCTCCCCTATTTCTGAAGAAGGGTCCAGACCCAAAACATCAACTTGCCTGCTCCTATGATGCTGCCTGGCCTGCTGTGTTCATCCAGCTCCACACCTTGTTACCATAATAAGATTACTGCTGTTATCAGTTTCTGGCAGAATTGTTTTGGTGCAGCAGCTACTTGGCCCATCATATCTGTACCAGCTCTCTGAATAGTATTATAACTTAGTGCCATTCTCTCACACTTTCCCCAGAACCCTTATAAATAATCATCAAATGCCTTGAATGTTTTGATTGAACCTGCTTCCACCACACTTCTAAGCAATGTGTTCCTGATGCAAACCACTCACTGTGTAAAAAGGTTTCTTCTCACATTACGTTTCCTACTTTTGCAAATTACTTTAAATTTGTTTCCTTTCATCCTTGATCTGTTTGAGTGGAAGCAGTTTCTATCTATGTCCACCTTTCTTGATTTTGAAAAAAATTCCTCAAATCTCCTTTTGGTCTTCTCCTCTCCAAGAAAACAGTTATATCTTCTCTAATCCGTCTTCATAACTGAAGGTTATCTTTCCTATAAACATTCTTGTAAGCCTCTTCTGCATGCTGTCTAATGCATTCATTCACATCTTCCTAAAATATGGCAACCAGAACTGTACTCAATATTCCAGCTGTGGTCAAACTGGTACCTTATACAGCTTCAGCATAACTTCCCTGTTCTTATACTCAATGCCCCCTATTAACAAATCCTTTATGCTTTATTAATTATTCTCTCCATCAGTCCTGCCATCTTTAATAACACACAGACATCCACATCCAGACGGTTCTGCTGGCACACACATTTTAGAATAGTAGTCTTCATTTTATACTGCCCCTCCATACTCCTCCTACCAAAATATATCATCCCACAATTTTCCACATTGAACTTCATTTGCACCAATCCAACTGCTTTATCAACTTGTTGATGTCCTTTTGAACTTGTACACCATCTTCCTCACAGTTTACAAAGCTTCTAAGTTTTGTTTCATCTGCAAACTTGGAAATTATCCTTGTACTCCCAAGGTCTAAGTGATATAAATCAGGAAAAGCGAGGGTGCCATTGCTGAGCCATTGCCAAGCATTACCTTCCTCTAGGCTGAAAAAAATCTATTAGCCATGACACTCTGTTTCCTTTCAATCAGCCATTTTTTAAAATCTATGTTGGTACTGGCCTCTTTTATTCCATAAGCTGCAATTTTTTCTTGTAAGTCTGATATGTTGTACTGTATTGAATGCCTTTTGAAACTCTATGCTGACCATATCAATAGCATCAACTCTGTTAACTCTTCAAAGAATTCTGGTAAGTTAGTTGAACAGGATTTTCCATCACATCTGCCAATGTGGTATACTGCATCCACTGTACCCGGTGCGGCTTCCTCTACATTGGGGAAACCAAGCGGAGGCTTGGGGACCGCTTTGCAGAACACCTCCGCTCAGTT
Source organism: Stegostoma tigrinum (assembly GCF_030684315.1). Classification (NCBI taxonomy): domain Eukaryota; kingdom Metazoa; phylum Chordata; class Chondrichthyes; order Orectolobiformes; family Stegostomatidae; genus Stegostoma; species Stegostoma tigrinum. The sequence continues at coordinate 39,975,632 of NC_081363.1, forward strand.
CGCAAAAAACAACTGCACCTCCCAGTCGCAAACCATTTCCACTCCCCCTCCCATTCTCTTGATGACATGTCCATCATGGGCCTCCTGCACTGCCACAATGATGCCACCCGAAGGTTGCAGGAACAGCAACTCATATTCCGCCTGGGAACCCTGCAGCCACATGGTATCAATGTGGACTTCACCAGTTTCAAAATCTCCCCTTCCCCTACTGCATCCCTCAACCAGCCCAGTTCGTCCCCTCCCCCCACTGCACCACACAACCAGCCCAGCTCTTCCCCCCCACCCACTGCATCCCAAAACCAGTCCAACCGGTCTCTGCCTCCCTAACCGGTTCTTCCTCTCACCCATCCCTTCCTCCCACCCCAAGCCGCACCCCCCGCTACCTACTAACCTCATCCCACCTCCTTGACCTGTCCGTCTTCCCTGGACTGACCTATCCCCTCCCTACCTCCCCACCTACACTCTCTCCACCTATCTTCTTTACTCTCCATCTTCGGTCCGCCTCCCCCTCTCTCCCTATTTATTCCAGTTCCCTCCCCCCATCCCCCTCTCTGATGAAGGGTCTAGGCCCGAAACGTCAGCTTTTGTGCTCCTGAGATGCTGCTTGGCCTGCTGTGTTCATCCAGCCTCACATTTTATTATCAAGGGGTATTGTGGATTCAGCTTTGTATTCATTCATGCATTCATACACTGAGAAGTATTCAAGTTTGTATTCAGAAAGGTCCCAAATTGTTTTATACTTGTTCACTGTTCAGAATTATTTTCTTATTAGTTCTACTGGGAAGTTAAACAGCAAAAATGTCATCCTTTGAAATTATTTTAATTATTGGATATATGTAGGAAAGTTTTCACCTTGAATTATAATATTCAGTATACTAAAATTCACATATTTTCCCTATCTCTGTTAACACTGACTTAAGATGGATTCTATCATCATTCAACGTGTCCTTATTCAACCTCCACACATTTACTTTTCAGGCAAAATGACTGCACATAATCTAGAATGGAAGCCTTGATTGACTTTTGTCCTCCTTAGCCCAGAACAAGGTGGTATCCCTACCACAGACCTATCTCAAACGTGCTAGCCTAGTATGACAAATAGATTGTGCGATCTTAAATTGTGCTACTCAGTTTCACATCAAACTTCACAGAAGTAAGTAATTAGGAAGACTCGTAGCAATGTTGTTGACTCTTAACTGCCCTCTGAACAATTAGAGATGGGCAATAAATGCTAGCCTTTGCCAGTGATGCCCACACCCCATGAATGAATGAAAAAAGAGCAACTTTTTTTTTCTTTTCCTGGATGAAATTATAAAATTTTCAGAATATCCTGAAATTAGCATAGTCATACAGCATGGAAACACTCAAGTCTATGCCAACCATTTTCCCAAATTAAACTAGTCCCACCTGCCTACACTTGGCCCATATCCCTCCATATCTTTCCTGTTCACAAACTTATCTAATTGTCTTTTACATGTAATTGTACCTGCATCCACCAAGTTCTCTGGCAGTTCATTCACATATGAGCTACTCTCTCTGTAAAAAAAGTTGCTCCACATGTCCTTTTTAAATCATTCTCCTCTCACGTTAAAAATGTGCCCACTAGTTTTGAACTCCCCACCCTTGGGAAAAGACCATTGTCATTCACATTATCTATGTCCTTCATGATTTTGTAAATCTCAATAAGGTCACCCTTCAACCTCCTGCACTCCAGTGAAAAAGTCCCAGTCTTGTCAGTCTATTCTTATACTAGAATACATTAACAAGGGAGAGGATTTAAATGAATTCAGCAGGAGGCTTGGGATCCAAAATGTCATATTAAAAAATAGAAAGATGATACGTGGAGGACTGAGAAAGAGACACATACAAAAGCTGAATTTCTCTAGGAAATGGGAGGTCAGACTTCTACCTCTCAATGAAAAAATTGCTGCCGACCAGTTTAATTGCCCAACAGCTTCAACAGTCCCAATGGCATCAGAATTCAATATCACAGCTGGAACTGCAAGCATCTCTACAAAAATGATTTGCATCTGGATCCAGGTAAGTCCTGGGCTTTTATGGTGAGGAGGGATCCGGTATCGTACAGAGGGAGAACAGGATTTGGATTCTGGAGGCCAGGCAGTGTGGCACAAAGCGTAAGGGGTGAGGTGGCATCAGGGGTGTTGCAGGGAAGGTAAGATCTTAAGCCAGGCAAGGTCGTGCTCCTGACGAGCACAGGGTACCCCTCCCAAAAGTGTATCCCCTTCTTTCCATTCTTTTCCACTTTTTTTTCAAGGACCAAGATGGTGATGGAGTAGGACATTTAAGCCAGAGCTCGTCCGCTCCATCTGTTCCTTTTCTGTTTTGTTTTTTTTTGCTCCTCCTCTTGGCCTCTCAGCCTCAGTGCAGACGACAAGCCATCCTCCCAGCGCGACAATGCATACTGCTGGCCCATCGTAGTGGTCTCTCAGCTCAGCGTGGCAGTCTCCCAGCAGATCAGCATGATGGTCTCTCAGTCCAGCATGGCCTGGGTTGGCATCATCTCAGTTGGCATGTGATCTCGCAGTGGCTGAGCATGGTAGTCTCTCAGTATGGCAAAATGGTCTTCTGGTGGTATGTGGTGTTCTCTCAGCCTAGCATAGTCTCAGCATGGACTTCTGGACTCTAGATGATTTGACAGCGATCTCCCAGCCTCTTGAACCCTGAAGTGAAGCCTGTTGCAGTCTGGAGTCAAGGTCCTGTGCGGATTAGAAGCTTGGTGCCAGCAAAAACTGAGTTGGAAGACTATTGTTTTGAACTTTTCTTTCTGCATTTTATAATTTATTCCTAAAATCTGCAATGCTTGACTTTTTACTTCTCTATTTTTTTTTCTAAGAACTGTAACTGATGAAGCTATACCTAGCGACCTTTGTACAACAGATAGCACTGTAAGTTGCAACTTGTGCACTTTTCACTGTACTCATTTGAATACATGTGACAATAAAGCTTATTCTGTTCAAAACATTCTAACTTGCCTTGCACCGTCCAGCATATTATGATATTGAAGACTGAGTTCTATAAGTGGGCAATAACTGACCACTTCAATGGTCCTAAGAGTGGGAGGACAGGACTCCAGAAATTTTACCTATCCCTCTGTATTTTGGGTTCCAGATTGGACAGGAGTGGCAAAGTGGTAGACTAGCCACTTGGCATTTTATGTGCTTCCCCTGGCCTGGCAGGGTCTGTAAAATCTAGTCCAGAATTAACAATAATACAGCATGAGGTTGGATCATTGAAAATTGAAAAGGAGGCTTCATGTTAAATTTGGAGTTTAATTATGTAAACAATTCAAATGTAATTAATAAGTTTGGGGGCTTAGACGGCTAATCGTACCAATGGCACGGGTTTATTCCCAGCTGAGGTAGTTCATGAAGGCCTGCCTTCTTGCTTCTCCATTCTTAATAGTGCCGCTCAGACTAAGTACTAAATAACCACTCTGACGCTCTTTAACAGAGAAAGATGACTCTTGTTCCTCATGTTGACTTTCAGGAGTAACCTTATTTTCATACCAATGATTACAATGAGATTGCTAATCACAACTGTTTTGCAAATCTTAATGACTATTTATTTATTTTCAAATGAGAACAATAAACACACATGATTGTTTAACTCTACATTTATTCACATTCTTACACTGCAAAGTACTCAAGTTGGTATTCACAATTTAATGACAATTTTGTTGATCAGCATGTATTCTGCCCAGCAAGAAAGGAGGCATTGCTGAATATCTGTGGAATTAGGTTGATCAAGTGGAGAATATCATAGTTGGAAAGTGTATCAAAAAATGATAATCATTTCATAAGGTTTAGATTCATTATGGAGAAAAGCAAGAAGAAACCTGGAACACTAATGCTGAACTGGTGGATGGCTAATTTCAAAAAGGTGAAGATCTCTTCCTGGCACATTAAGTTGCAATCTATATTGGCAAGTAAAATAAAATGGAGTAAATCAGCAACCTTTAAAGACTATAGATACAGTATACATACATTTCCACAAGGGGGAAAGGGAGAGCAGTCCAACACCAGAGCTTTGGAGATAGTGAATTAGTAAGGAAGATGCATAGGAGTGATGTCACCATTAGACTAAAAGGAAGCATGAGGGCGAATACAAAATGTTTATGGATGAGTGAAAAAAAAAGTAGGAGCAGTGAGGTTACAGCACCATTGGGAGCTAACATAAAAATGAATTCAAACTTTTCCATTAGCACTGATAGGGAGGGGAGCATTTGAAGGGGATAGGAGGGTGGTTATGTCTCTGAACAAGAGATCCAGAATCTCAGACAAATGTTCTGGTGAAATGGATTTGAATTCCACATGGGAGATGATAACATTTAAATTTAATAAAAAATCTGGGATGAAACACCAGCCTAATTTTGGCCATGTAACTACTGCCAAATCGTGAAAATACCTACTTGATTTACTAATAACCTTTACCAAAGGAAATTTACCTAGTCTGGCCTACATGTGACTCCAGGCCAACAGCAATATGATTGGCTATTGACAGTTGGGGCTGGGCAGTGCTGGCCTAGTCAGTGACAATCACACTCCATGAACTAATGAGATGAAAATTAACTGATAAAAAGATTGTCAGAGGAGTGGTGGGGTCAATTAGGGACCGAATATTACAGTCTATTGGTCATAAGGCATTCCTGAGGTAGTAAATAAATACTTACTTACAAAGTAAATGAGATATTGCAAAATCTATGGTAAATGTAAGTGTTATTGGGACACTGGTTTAGATAAAATTAGAAAAACAGGATGTCTGTATTAAAGCATATGTGCAACCCAATCCAGAAGGAATCATCCAAGGTTGCTGAATGAAGTAAGGGTAGAAATTACAAACTAATCTACACATTCCTGAACACTATAGGCAATTTAGTATGGCCAATCCACCTAGCCTACACATCTTTGGGCTGTGGGACAAAACTGGAGCACCCAGAGGAAACCTATGCAGACATGGGGAGAACATTCAAATTCCACTCAGATAGTCGCCTGGGGGTGGAATCAAACCCAGTGCCTTTCAGGATCCTAGGATGCAAGCCATCAGGGCGAGGGAAATTATTTGCTTTTTGGCCAATTAGTTCACTACTTCTTTAGCGATGGTGATGGTACTTAATTCCTCCCCAAACTCTTTAACATTGATGGAATTTTTTTTATATGTCCTCCACCATAAAGACTGATTTATAATATGTTTAGCCATTTCCTTGATCCCCAAAACTGTATCCCCAAGTCATTTTCTAAGGGCCTATGTCCATTTTAACCTCTCCCTTTTTGGATGTTTAAAAAAATACTCTTATTGTCAGTTTTATTTTCCTCACCAGTTTGCCTTATAGTCTATTTATGATGTTTTCATTATCTTTTTAGTCTTCCTTTTCTGGATTCTTAATTTATCCCAGTCTTCACAGTTATCACAGATTTTGACCTCCTTTTTCGTTTTCTTTCAACTAAATACTTTCCTTCTTTGGTTAGCGACGCTTGGTTTCTCTTTCTCCGGGAGTCTTTCCTCCATTCTGGGATGTATCTTCTTTCAGAGAGTTACAAATTGCTTTCATAAATGTCAGCTGTAGTTTGCTGATTGTCATTCCCACTAATTTATCTGACCAGTTCATTTTAGCTGTCATTCCCCGTTTCATTGTGATTCCCTTTATTTAAACACAGTTGTTTCCAACCTAAGTTTCTCACTCTCGGCCGAACATTAAATTCTATCATGTTATGATTACTACTTTCTAGGGTACATTTTACTCAGACGTCATTTATTGAAACTGCCTCATTATTCATTACCAGCTCCAAGATAGCCTGCTCCCTGGTTGGGTCCATGACATTTTGCTCTAGGAACCAATACTAATGCACTGTATCAATTTATTGTCATACCTATCCTTTCCAATTTGATTATACCAATTAGAAGATTAAAGTCACCCAAAATTATTGCTCTATTCTTTTTATATTCTCTTATTGTTTGTTGACTTACAGCCTTTCCCAGAGTGACTACTGTTTGGGGGGAGTCCGTATACTATTCCTACCAATGACTACTCTTCCTTGCTGTTTTTTAACCTCCACCCAAATGGACTCATCATCCGAGACTAGATCTTCTCTCACAACTGTCTTCATTGTGTTTAGTATTAACAGTGCTAACCTACCACATTTTCCATTCCTCCTGTCTCTCTGAAAAGTCAAATATCCCTGAATATTAAGTTCCCAGTTTTGATCTCCTTGTAACCATGTTTCTGTAATGGCTATGACCAATCATATTCACTTACCTCAATGTGCATCTTCAATTCATCTAACTTATTCCAAATCCTTCACACATTAAGATTCAAAGCCTTTAATTTTATTCTATTATTGAGTTTGCCTACAATTTTATGGTACCTTAGCACTTTATGATATTCACAAATTCTATCCCTTCCTTTTAATTACTGGTAACAAGCAAACTCATCAACAATCTACAATCCTATCATCTCCTTTATCTTTGATTTTACAATTTTCCATGCAACAGAATCCACTATTTAAAGTCCTATCTAGAGCTCTGGTTACATGATTCACCAGGACTTTAATCTCAGCATGATTCAGGTGGAGCCCATTCCATCAGAAATGTTTGGTCCTTCCCAAGTACTGGTGTCAATGCCCATGAATTCAAACTCATTTCTCCAACATCTATCTTTGAGCCATGCATTGATCTCTTGAAACTTGTTGACCCAGTGCCAATTAGCTCATGTTCAGTAGCGATCCAGAGGCTTTCATCTCTGCTTTCTAATTTAGCACTTAGCTGCTCATAGTCCCTCAGCAGAACCTCTTTTCTCTTTCTACCTATATCAATTCTGCCCACATATCCATGACAACTGGATCTTTCGTCTCCCACACCAACATCTCCTGCAGCCCAGAAGCAATATGCTGAATCCAGGCATCACGCAGGCAAATCTTCTCTTTTCTCCCCACTCTTAAATGGTTCCTTGTGCCATGGTGCCACAGTCAAGTTTGCTATCCACATCTACAGCCCTTGATCTCATCCACACAAACAAATCTCAAACCTGTTAGACAAGCTCAAGGGCTAAGGTTTCTTCAGCACTACCTCCTGAATCCCTCTATCTGCCTTGTTCAGTCACGCCATCCTGTCCCTGACCACTGAAAAAATTGGATATAGTCAGAAGTCACACAACGCCAGGTTATAGTTCGACAGGTTTATTTAAAATCACAAGCTTTTGAAGCACTGCTCCTTCATCAGGTGGACTTTGACCACTCCAGTCTCTACAAATTGGACATAGTTAATCTATGGAGTGTGACTGCCTCCTGAAACACCAGGTAACTCTCCTCACCCTGACATGTTCCAGTGTTTTTTTAAGTTCAGGCTCCAATTCATCAACTCTGAGCCAGAATGGGGTCCACCAGCTCCCACATCACGCCCTCCATCTCTGTTTTATTTACATAGATCTTAATTTGTTTTTTTTAAGTCCTACTGGTCTTTCAATTTGCAATCTGTAAATATTTGTATCTACCTACAATCTGAAAGCAACATATAATATTCAGTCAAATTAGCTGCAATTGAACTTACGGTTTTAAAGAGAACAACAATGAAAATTGCAGCACAGGAACCGTTCCTTCAGCCCCCCAAGCCTGCGTCAATAATGTGCCCGTGACGTCAATTTTTACTTTGTGCTGTGCCCCCGATACTGACGTTCAACTTATCCTGTTAAAAAGACCCTACAAGCTATGAACTAAAAAAGCAAGCAAAAAGCACCCCATGCCCTCTGCACCAAATTCCCACACTGCCTCCAAAGTTCCCAAGCTATATTCTGACTCAGGCTTTGTCTCAGTCCAGACATAATCTCTCCTTCCTGACCATGCAAAGCCTACTGATGGTGCACTTTTAATAGGACCTCTCTTAAATAGAAGTGAGGTAAGTTGAGATGGTCACCCTGCATTTTACCAATTGGGAGGGCTGCCCATGTTCCTGCCTCCTGGGAACAGAATTAATCTCAGCAGTGGAATGTACAGGCCCATACACAGTCATTAATTGACTTAAGGATGTCAATTGGTGGTGCGGCAAAGAGACCTTAAGCTAGTGCTGACAGAAATATTGTGGGCACCTCCCTAAAGCAAAGCCAAGTAATTTACTTCGTCTCCCATCACATCCTCTGCCACTTCTCAGATGGGAAGATTCCATACCATTTCTATATTTTTGAAACTTGTTGAAAGATTAAGTGATTTTAAAAAAGTGTGTTGGAAGGCCGGAAGCCATACATTGAAGCAAATCTAATAAACATCCATTTTCAAGGGTATCAGAGATAATAGGAACTGCAGACGCTAGACAATCCAAGATAACAAGGTGTAGAGCTGGATGAAACAGCATTGTGTTCATCAAGGGTCTAGGCCCAAAACGTCAGCCTTCTTACTCCTATGATGCTGCGTGGCCTGCTGTGTTCATCCAGCTCTACAGCTTGTTATCCATTTCCAAGGCTTGTCTTCTGCAATGAGTCTTATTTTCACCTTCAGCCTATGGCACAAACTCTGCTCTGACTAGTTCTCATAAAGAGTCAAAATGAACATCAATTCTTCTCTTTTTGGAGATACTGTCTGCCTTGCTGAGTATTTCTTTCTGTCTTTGCTGCCACAATGCAACATTGTCACCAGTTACATGGACAGTCTCAGGCTGAAAATCTCATTGTCCTTGTAGATCTGAATTAGGTTTGAGTCATAACCTCTCAATCACAAATACTTCCACAGAAAAATATCAGTCATTTCTGCCACCTTAAGATATCTACCAATAAAACCCTTTTGCATGTTTCAAAATCAAAAAATCCCTCCAGTGTGGAAACAGGCCATTCAGCCGAAGTCCACATTAACTCTCTCATTTCAAATTAAAATATTCCAATGTTAAGTTCCATCCTCCAGTTTTCAGGAATGACAACACATCCATAATTGATACAATAGGTATGCTGCGCCATATCCCACTTTCCAAAACCCCATTTTCATTGATATCATTAGCTCCTGAAGATTCCACTGTCTCACATTTTCACTGAAGCATAAGCAATTTGTTCTTTGGTATCTGTTCATTTGATAATTCAGTTGCTAAACTACATAACATTTATAGAAAAGGACATATGGGCAGCTTCATACAGAGACCAATGAATGTGGAAATTGCAATGTCTTTTGAGGAGTATTGTCAATGTTTTTCAAAGTCATTGCACAGGCTTACTTTGAAATTTGTTTTAATACCTGTTATATTGACCTTCAGAAAACCTCTTTTTTTATGGGATCTGAGCATTGCTGGCAAGGCCAGCATTTGCTGTCCAGCCCTAAAAACCCTACAGATCAGTAGTTTGTAAGCCATTCCAGAGGGCAATTAAGAGTCAACCGTATTGCTGTGGGTCAGGAGTCTCATGCACACAGGCCAGAGGACAGACGCATAGTTGATTTTCCTGTTGTGAACCTGATGGGCATTTACAACAATGTGGCACCATTTCAGACACTAACTTTTAATTCTACATTTATTGATTGAATTTGAATTCCACCATCTACTGTGGTGTGATTTGATTCCCAGAATCCATGGTCCCAGAACAGTGCTGAGGAAGGGTCACTGAACCCTTCTTATTTCTCTCTGCTGATGCTGCCAGATCTGCTGAGCTTTCCCAGCAATTTCTCCTTTTGTCCCAGAATACTAGCCTAGGACTCTGGATTACTAGTCAAGTGACAACACTACCACTACACCACTATTTCCCTGTCAGAATTCGAGGCAACATCTGTTGTTTCAAAGTGCATCCTCTTATTACCGTCATCAAGTATCCTCTTTACTTTCCAAAATGCAACAGACAGAGCAGCAAGAAATACTATGATTAAATTTGTATTTAAAGTCATTTATTTTCAACAAGTGCTTTTAGAAGATGCAAACAGTTAATGACTGCCAGATCTTACTGAGGCACCATTCATGTCAAAGTACACTTATTAATTACTGCATTGGTATTCTAATCACAGCATAACAATTCCCTTTAAGAAAACTATAGTTGTCAATAGACAATGGTTAGAACCATAGAAATAGAAATGATACAGCACAGAAGATGACCACTTTTTTAGCTTTAGAGCATTTACAGCTTTTGCTGTAACAGCATATATAATGCACCAAATGTTTCAAAGCATGGAAAAAATCTTTTAGAGCTCTGTGGGTTATGGTGAATGTTTGGCATAAGTGGGCAACAAATGTGGTGACATCGATCTCAATATCATAATTAAATTGCTGAACCTTCTATGTTTTTCACAAATGCATGGCAAGATTCACTAGACAGCCATGAGATGTCAGTTGACAGTCATTAATGCTTGTTAAACACCTTCTTAAAGCCAGTAATCACCTTACTGCCTACCAAATTTACCAAACAAGCTGGACATGGGAAAAAAATCGCAACAAGGAAACCAGAACATGTACCTGGCAGATTCAGCTAGCTGAAGTTACCTTCATGTTGGACACCTGGCAATAACATCTTGAAACAATCTACCAACACCAGCCAACCACATTCCCCCTCTATGGGAACTGGCGTCAGGAAGTAGCCAACCCAATGTAATGTTCCTAGCACTTCTACTCTGCACTGGCAGTGCACTCTGAAAGCACAGACTTGCATTGCAAGACAAACCAGTAAGGAGCACTGAAATGCTTCAGTGGGGACACTTTGTGCACAGGGAAGCAACCAACTCTCAAACTGGATTATACTGCATCTTAGGAATGCTCTTTGCCCTCGCACTTGGTCACAGTGCCTACCTGCATTTTCATAGCATTCGTGCCTTGCCTTTCCAATTATTACTCTTACCCAACCAAGTAGCTTACTTTGCATCTAAGCAGTCCTCAGCCTAGGGGGTGCATATCTTGCTGTACATCAGTATGCTAATCAATCTCACACCTGGTCCATACCAACAGGATACACAGCAAAACAGTGGATCTGCGGCAAAACAGGCAGCCACATATTCTAAGGAGATCAGTCCTCACTGAAGTCCATGCAAGCAACAGTCAGTCAGAGGGTTACAGTGCAGTAAATCAAGTGCAGCTTCCCATACTGCAGAAAGGCATTAGTTACAGTCAAGCATCCGTTTGTGTATTGCGGGGATGGGGGCTCTTAGGCAGGTTGCTCTTGGCTTTGGGAATAGGCCTAATGCTGTCATGTCTAGTTACTCACTGAATATGGGCATCGTTGTCTGGACCAGCGTTTATTGTCTGTATGTGGCTGCTTCTCAGAAAATGGTGCTGAGCTGCCTCCTAGAACCGTAGCTGGCCACTTGCTGTAGGTAAACCCACAATGCCATTAGCAAGGGGATTCCAGGATTTTGATACAACAAAACTGAAGGAATAGCGATATATTTCCAAGTCAGCATGTTAATGGCTTGGAGCATGCAGGTGGTGGTGTTCCCATGTAGCTATCAGACCATAATAAATAGGAACAGGATAGGCCATTTGGCCCCACAAGCTTGCTCAACCATTCAATAAGATCATGGCTCATGTCCACTTTCCTGCCCTTTCTGTATAACCCACAATTCCCCTACTGACCAAGAATCTAAGACTTAAATATACACAAGGACTCTGCCCCTCAGCTCTGGGTGGCAAAGAGCTCCAAAGACTCTCAACCATCTGAGAAGGAATTCCTCCTCATCTCAGACTTAAAATAATCCCTTTTTATTTTGACATGAAGCCCTGTGGTCCTAGAGTCTCCCATGAGGGGAAACTTCCTCTCAGCATTTACTCTGTCAAGACCCTTAAGAACCCTATAAGTTTAAATGAAATAAACCCTCATTCTTGTAAATTCCAGTAAATACAGTCACAACCTGTTTACTGATAAGACAACCCCTCCAAAAATATCTACTGCCCTTATCCTTCAACATGGTAGTGGTCTTGGGTTTGAAAGTACCCTGGTGAATTTCTGCACTGCATCTTGTTGATAGTACATATGATTACTGTTGAGCATTAGGGAGTAGAATGTTTGTGGATGTGATGCTGATCAAGCAGGCGGCTTTGTTCAAGCTTCTTGAATGTTTCTGGTGCTGGACTCATCTAGACAAGTGGACAATATCCATCAAGTTCCAGACTTGTGCTTTGTGCATGGTGGATAGACTTGGAAGTCAGCAACTGTGTTACGATATAAGCATACATAGTAACTTCAGCATCCCCAAGGTGCAGGTTAGTCCAGCATGAGGGGTAGGTGCTTGTCCCTGCCTATTTAATATGTACCAGTTATTTCCCTGGGCATATCTGATCACGTATCTTGAGAGATGAGGCGGCAGTCAGTCTGTCGGGTTCAAACCCCAGACACAAAAGGTAGATCAATGCTTTTGAAACATTTTCTGATAAGCCCATTTTGTAACTTGATAAGGGTATTGAAACACCAAGAGTGGAGGGAGAGATGAGTCGGCAAATTTAGTTAAAATAATGGAAAATCATTCAGTTTTCTCATTTTCACCTGTTTTCATTTTTTCTATTCTGCCATTGACAGTAGTCATTTACCGACAGTCTATCTTTATCCTGGCTTATCTTTTAACACAGTAATTGCACTAAGCAATTTACAATCTTTGTTCCTTTCAGCACCGGAAACCTAAGCAAAAAAGCTATTTATGTTGCAAAGCATTTATCCACATTATTACTGGCTTACAATCGTAATTTTATATTTGCTCCTGCAAAGAAAAGGAAAAGGTAATTTATCTCTACATGGAACATTTTTGGTGCTTTTTTTTCCCTAGAAAGCTTCCTTTTCAAATTGTTTCTCCACCCCCCCCCCATATTTTCCAACCCATAATACTTCATGCAAGTCTTGCAGAGATTAAATTTCTTCAACCTCTCATTTCTCCCCATGAATTTTTCAGACACAAGATAATGATTATCCCACATGATTTGACAATAGAATATTTTTGTTAAACCAGGTCCATGCTTGTGATGGATGACATAATTATAAACAAAACTTGCTGTTAACATTGTACAATACAGCCTTAAATTATATAACATAACTCAAAGGACATGGTAGCATGGTAGCACCAGGCGACACGGTGGCTCAGTGGTTAGCACTACAGCCTCACAGCGCTAGGGACCTAGGGTTTGATTCCGGCCTCGGGCGACTGTCTGTGTGGAATTTGCACATTCTCCCCCTGTCTGCATGGGTTTCCTCCCACAGTCCAAAGATGTGCAGGCTAGGTGGATCAGCCATGCTAAATTGCCCGTAGTGTTCAGGGGTGTGTGCGTTATAGGGGGATGGGTCTGGGTGGGATGCTCCAAAGACTCAGTGTGGATTTGTTAGGCCGAAAGGCCTGTTTCCACACTGAAAGGAATCTGATCTAATGGCAGTTTATAGACCGACATTTTCCTAGCTACCATCAATTGCAACGAAGGGTCACAGACCTAAAACATTAACTCTGGTCTTTTCTTCACAGATGCAGTCAGACCTTCTGAGCTTTTCCCGCAACTTGTGCTTTTGTTCCTAATTTACAGCATCAGCAACTCTTTCTGTAATGAGGTGGTACAGTATTTGTGAAATACTGCTCCACAAATCCAATAGCTCATTGAAATTGCATGTGATTAGACTTAAACCCACTCGAGCACATAATTGATACAGTATGTTGCTACACTGTCAAAGGCGTTCAGCTTTTTAAGATTTGAAAAAAAAGCCCATTTGCCTACATAAATGGATGTGAAACATCACATAGCATATTATTTGGAGGGCGAGAGTTCTTTCGGTGCCCTGGCTAATCAATCATTTATCTCCCTTTAACGGTTATCGTTGCTTATAAGCAATTATGAAACCAATGATAACAAGGTGTGGAGCTGGATGAACACAGCAATCCAAGCAGGAAAGCTACGCTTGACCTGCTGCATTCATCCAGCTCCACACCTTGTTATCTCGGATTCTCCAGCATGTGCGGTTCCTATTAGCTCTGCTTGTGAACTATGTTGCGCTCTTATACGTTTTCCTACTTAACAGCGGAAACTACATTTCAAACGGACTTCTTCATCTGTCACATCTCGTGGAAGTTATGAAAGTCGCTATATAATTGCAGATTTTGTCTTCCCATCAATTCCTGTATTTCTCCCACAATTATTAACATAGAAGCTCAAAACGACGAATTAGAAGTTGATGCTCACTACACATCTATACTGTTTATATAACTGCTGGAAACGTGTCGACACCGCAGCCGATTCTTCTAGAAACTTGAACTGACCCGTCTCACCCAACAGTATTGAGACAATGGCTCTCAATTTCACAATCTCTCTCGGCCACATGATGCAATCAGCCTCAAAACCTGCCACAGATCAACCAACCGGCACACCAATCCACTCTCGCGAGATCACCACCTCTTCCTCGCGACCCCCCCCCCCTTATCTTCAGAGCCCTGCGTACTGACGTCACTCTGAATGACAAGCCGCTCGATCACGTACAACAAAAGCCCCAGGGACGGTTTTCCAATGAGAAAGCTAGTAGCTGCGCAACAGCCAATCGTAGCGTGGGCTTGGGGCGGGCCCTATGTGCTATCAAGCTAGATTGAGCTGACTGACTGGCGTCGATATAGAAAGGCGTTTTTTGTGGTTTGTAGGGCAAACGTCGTGGAGGTGAGCGTAGCGGAAGGAGTAGAGCGGGCGGGCGAGCTCGTTAAAACAATTTATTCGGGCCAAATGATAAGAATTAAGGCGGAAATTGGGGCTGTTTAGGATTCACGTTGACTTTGTGATTTTTCTCGCTCACAGATTGCCGCAAACGAGGGCGTCTCGCTCCACCGACGGGCTTTTTTATTTGTTGCGCAGAGAAGGACTTCGGCGTCTCGGCACCGTGACGTGCCGTCCAGTAGTTCACCATATCCAAGAGCGATTAGGCTTGTGTTTATGTCTTTGTTTTGTGAAAACGGTAAGGTTCTGCGTACGAGGGATGTAACTTAATTTAGGATATGGTAAAGTAAATGATCGGTAACTGAAATGTGCTGGAAAAGCTGGATGAAGCGTTACTCAAAATGGCGCCGTACGGTCCCGGCTGGGACTGAGCGATTCCCTCCCTCGCCCGTGTGACGCAGTCTGCACCACTTTTCGGAAGGCTCCTGACTTGTACTAGGAGCCCGCGGTGGCACCCTCCCGAATGGTGTAATATCGCAGCTCGTTTCTCGAGGAGCACCCGTAGATGGTTAGCCGCTAAGAAGCGTTTATTTAAAGAAGGCAGGATATTTTTCGTTGCCCTGCAACGTAAGGACTACGCATGGTGGCGCTTGGTAGTGACTCACGTGTTGCGGAGACTGTGTGCCTGCACCAAGCAATGACTCAGCGCTTGACTGCCTCCTCCCCTTAAATGCCACCTGGCTGATCATTTATTATTCTCGTTAGTCTTCGTTCGTGCCATCAGCTGAAGTGCACTTATTTCCAATGTTTACAACAGATCAGTACCTGTCACAGTTGGAATACGTGACTGAACACTGGGTGAAATCTGAGTTTTTGGTTGAATTACCGTAAATGCTATACTATCTGACTTGTAACTTCTAGGCTTTGATTTAATGCATATGCATATGCATTAATGATAAGATGCATGTCTTTGCTTCCTTGTTTAAAGAAACAACAGTCTTTATAGTTTTGTTTGAAACAATGACTGTAGAATATGATGCAAATTCATAAATGCATCCATGCAGAGTGTTTAAGTATTTTCTACCTAACATCTCTTTATTTCTCTCTCTTGTAACTACAGAGCTGTTGCGCAGCCGTTGGTACCTGTGTCGGGGAAACCTAACCAACAAACGGGGAACTTGCAGCCTAAGTGGCGCAAACTTTTTCATGTCAGAGACCGAGTACACTTGCAATTGTTTATGTCATCCATTCTTCTTCAGACAGAAGATACCAAAAAATTCCATTCAAAGATCTTTTCACTTTACTCATAAATCTAATAGTAAACCAGAATGGCTGTCAACGTCAATCGCAGTGTGTCTGACCAATTCTATCGGTACAAAATGCCCCGTCTGATTGCTAAGGTAAGAGTAATTGGAAATGTTTGAATTAGTTTTAATGTGGAGCTTGACTGTCAAAAGCTAAAATGTGATTTGTTTTTTTCTTAGGTTGAGGGCAAAGGGAATGGTATAAAGACAGTAATAGTCAACATGGTTGATGTTGCCAAGGCGCTTAATCGGCCTCCAACGTGTAAGTATTAAATAATTCTTTTTATTTAGAGACCACACAACTGTCCATCTCTAATTGGAAATTGTATTAGTCAATTTTCTTAAGCATTCTGCATGGATACATGTAACAACTTTCGCTATTAAAATCTCACTACCTGTTTTCTTAGACTAGACAGCTAAATCTGCTGATTAACTTATGCCATATATTGGTAGCTTTTAATGAAAATTTAGTAGAGAATAGTAATGGTTGAAACCCGGCCCATAACAATGGCTCACTGAACCTGGATCTTCTCTAGAATTTCCCATTAACCTATTCTTGATCAACTTCCCTCTTTGTAAAAGGAATATGTACTTCAATATCAGTTCTCTAGCTTACTCCATCCCTGGAAAAGGCTTGATGGATAAGGGCACAAATTTGCCCAAAATAACAAGTGAACAGTTGATTTTTGTGAGATAGGCTTTGTTCTCTTGAAATAACTGTATTAATTGACTGCCAAATCTCAATTTGAGGGTGGAGGTGATCCTTGGCTGTGAATGTGCTATGGAGCACATCTGTACAACTTTTTGAAACAATAAATCTATTGCACCCTGACTTTTTTTAACTTTTTAGCACTATGTACTTACAACAAATAGATTTTAGTGGGTGAATTGCTGAAGGACAAAAGCAGTTTGTCCAGATGCCTCAGTTTTTATTTTAGACTGCTGTATTATGTAGGTTGGAAGCATGTGGTCTACAATATAATTGAGGTACTTTCATGACTGCAGGTGAACATCCTGCAAGGCCCTGGTCCTCTGTCCTAGTGCAGAAAATGGGAATCACTGAATTAAATCTTTGTTATTAGCAGTTGGTAAAAGTCAGCTGTACTGTCGTATCTTGGCTGAGCTGAAGGGTCACTGTTTAAAGTTGAGAAGTTTTTAAAAATCAAAACAGCATTACACTTAATTTTTTTTCCAAACATTTTAAATTTTAGATCCCACCAAGTTTTTTGGTTGTGAGCTGGGAGCTCAGACCCAGTTTGATTCAAAGAATGACCGTTATATTGTGAATGGATCTCATGAGGCGAATAAGCTGCAAGACATGCTGGATGGATTCATTCGGAAATTTGTCCTTTGTAATGAGTGTGAGAATCCTGAAACTGACCTGGTGAGTGTTCAGTAAAGCTGAAATACTATTGGCTAGTATAGCACGCTGTTATTTGCAGCATGATTAAAACCAGTTGAAGGTAAAGTTAGCTATAGAAAGCTTGGTTCACTTTATGCCGCTTTTGTTCATAGATTTGTGCACAGTCTTGATCTCTCTCTCTTTCTCAAGCTGCACCATCTCACAAAACTTGTGCATTCCATTCCTGCGGTTCTTCAGTCTTTGCAGCCTTCCATGCTCCTCTTTTCTGTCACCTGAGGCTGCCTTCCTAATGTTGAGGGCCACTATCATGTCTAATAGACTTTTATGTAATAACACTTTCAAGGCCCTGTTCAACTACCTTCCAATTTTCCTTTCTCTCCAGCGTGAGACCACTAACACATGCATTATTATTTCAAGCAGGATCTCTTTTCCATCACAAGTGAAACCGCTTGTAACTTGTATACAAGTTTTGTTGTTCAGGGATCATCTGTTAACAGACTGGCTGGTCACTTTGTACTGTGTCCCTGGTGAGGCCACAGACATGGCCCCAAGATTTTTTGCCACTTTTTTCTTTAAAATGCTCTACCTTGTTAGTGCTTTCTATTCTGTGACCTGAGGTGCTCCTATTGAAAGCTTAAAACAAGCTTGAGAAACAGATCTTCCATCCCTGGCTCTGCACTCCATAACCTTCAAGTTCTAATTTTTTTTTTCTAGCAGTCCCACTTGGCCCAACAAGTCCACTCCAAGTATCCCAACCAGACCATCCTTGCTCTATCCCTTTGACGCTGCATTTCCTATGGCTAATGCATCTAACCTACTCCTGAACACTGTGGGTACTTTAACATAACCAGTCCACATGCACATCTTTGGACCACCTGGTGGAAACCCACGTAGACATGGGGAGTGTGCACACTCCACAGTCACCCATGGGTGACACAAACCTGGGTCCCTGGTGCTGAGGCAGCAGTGCTAAACACTGAGCCATCCCTCTTTAAGCAACAACATTGCAGATGGCAGAATTCAAAATTAACCACAATGGATTTCTAATCCGTCACCTTTTAACCTGTTGGCAGTGACCACAACCACTTGACTTTGACTTCTATTGTCTCCTGTATTTTCAGGTTTTGAATTTGTGGCTGCTGTTCAGGTGTTTATCTCTTATCTGGCTGCTAACATGGCATGCTGCTTTCTCTTTTACCTGAGATTTTTCTTGGTTTTGCCTCTCTTGCTACCTCCCCAGTTAGAGGGAACTGTTATTGTTCTGTTATGTATTTAAACTGAGTTCTGTAAATTATAAATTTGACTTGCAATTTTAAGACTGCATCAAGATGTATGATTTTAATTTTTCAGCATGTCAACCCAAAGAAACAAACTATCGGTATTTCTTGTAAAGCCTGTGGATACCGAGGCATGCTTGACACACGCCATAAGCTCTGCACATTCATTCTTAAAAATCCACCTGGTAAGTTTTTTTGGGTTTAGTGTGCTGTTGTTTGTTTTTTGGATAACATTTGAAGTGCAAACCAAAAGTCCTTAAGATATTTGACATAAGGATATCTGTTCCAGAAAATGGAGATGGTGGTTCAGCCAAGAAAGAAAAGAAAAACAAAAAGGGCAAAGACAAGGAAAATGGATCAGTACCTAATTCGGAATCATCCACCCACAATGAGTTTGATGCACCGGAGGCATTGGTAACTTTTTTTCTACATAGGGATTTACAGTACGTCCCAAGCAAGCTATTTCAGCTGTCAGCACCCAACGATAAGCATGTTCCTAATCCCTCTTCCTGCTGGTTTGCAGTTCAGGGTTTTTTGGATGTTTTATCCAGTTTAGCTTTGGAAAGCTGTGATTATTATTTCTTTGTATATTTCCCCCTCAGGAACAATATATATGCTAGATTTTAACACCTCCTTCAACCTGACCTACCATCCTCACCGCATGGCTTGCACACAATGTAGTTTAAGTAAATCTAACTGTTTGATATTCATACGGACTCTGGAAAAGTTAACTGCTTAACTTTTCCGCTAGGATGGTGAAGATGATGATGATGACTGGTGTGAAGAAACCACGGAGGAAGCCCAGCGGCGTCGAATGGGTGAAATCAGTGAGCATGCCAAAAATTTGACACTCAGTGATGATCTGGGGAAAACTTTAGAAGAAAGAGTGAACTTGTTCTACAACTTTGTCAAGGTATTCATTATGTCGTACACTTTCAGCTGTATGGCCCTAACCCTGCTTTTGCTCTGAAATTCAGTCTTCACTTTTTTCTATTGGCTTCCATCTGTAAAAGTTGAGCAGTATATACAGTAGCATTAAACAGAGCATACAGCACAAACAGGCCCATCAGCCCAACTCATCCATGTTAACCAGGTTTCCTAAACTGAACTATTCCTATTTGCTGGTGTTTTGGCCCATATCCCTTGTATCAATTTTTTCCAAATATTTAAATGTTGTATCATACCTGCCTCTACCAGTCCCTTTTTGGCAGCCTGTTCAAATAGATTAGGTTCCCTACAGTGTGGAAACAGGCCCTTTGGCCCAACAAGTTCACGTCGCCCCTTGAAGCATTCCCCCCGCCCCGCCATAACCAACACACCCCTGAACACTACAGGCAATTTTTAGCATGGCTGATCCACTAGCCTGCACATCTTTTGGATTGTGGGAGGAAACCCACACACGGAGAATGTGCTAACTCCACACACAGTCACCCGAGGCTGGAATCGAACCCGGGGCCCTTGCGCTGTGAAGCTGCAGTGCTAATCACTGAGACACCACCCTCCTGAGGAAAGGAAAAGGGGAGCAACAGTTAGCCCTTGTGTCCCTTTTTTTAAAATCTTCCCCTCTCCTTAAACCTATGCCCTCTAGTTTTGGACTCCTCAACCCTATGCTCTCTTGTTCTTTTCCTCTTTTGCATCTTTATATCTGGCAGTAACAGTGGAGTAGGAGGAGAGCATGACATCCCGGCCCCTGTACCCGATGCTGTGACTAGTGAAGTCAAGTGTGCAAAATTTTTTGACTACGCTTTAACTTGTCAGTTCCAAGCATTACTTACACAATGTGGTTCTTTGCAATAATTAGAACTAATTGCATTTCATAGAACTACAAAATATTTCTATTGTACTGAAGCTTGGTTTAGAAGCACAAACAGATCTAATATCAATGATGGAACTCCATCTTTAAATTTAATCACGACTTTGTATTTTCCCATTGTATGGTTGCATTGGATATAACTTAATGTCTTTGTTTTTTTGATAATCCAGAAATTGAGTATTAAATTAGTTGGTATTCCACTCTAAAAGCGGGGAAAATGAAGTCTGAAAACTGAGTGTTGGACAATGTAACTGGCTGTGATATTTTCTTGCAGAAAAAGAAGGAGGAGGGCATTATTGATTCTGCTGATAAAGATCTTCGATCAGAAGCTGAAAGATTGGATGTAATAGCTATGGGCCCTCTCATACTGAGTGAACTGCTTTTTGATGAGAACATAAGAGATCAGATCAAGAAATATAAACGACACTTTCTACGTGTAAGTAACTTCTCCCTCTCCCAAACTGAACAAAGCTGCAAATGCTAGAAATCTGAAAGATTGCTGGAGAAGCTGCTTCAGTCTTGCAGCATCTGTGGAGAGATGGTAGGAGGGTCTGAAATTCACTGGACTTAACGTTAACTGCCCCATGTTTCACAGGTGCTGCCAGATCTGTTTCCAGCAATTTTGTTTTGCTGTTCTTTTATAGTAACAATACAAACTTGCATTTGACAGTTCTGCCATGGTAATAAAAAGGCTCAGAAGTATTTACTCGGTGGCTTTGAGTGTCTGGTGAAAATACATCGGGACCAGTTGCTGCCCAGAGTTCCGCATGTGTTGAAGCAGCTTTATGATGCTGATCTCTTGGAAGAAGAGGTTATTCTTGCCTGGGCTGAGAAAGTAAGTTTGAGCAAATGTGAAAATTACATGTTGCTTATGTACTGTGTAACATAAAAATACAACTACACTAGTAGAAGCCAGGATAGCTGTAATATGCAGCCTCACTGACTTCATTACTCTATTTGAAATAGTCATGAAGAATTTGGCTGAGGATATCAATCTAGTTTTTAGGGGTGGTTGTGGTGAAAGTCGCAAAGTTTTGTGTGCTGGTTTTTTAAGCTGGATTCTTCATTCCTGAGACAAGCTGAGATGACTAATTCTGTGCAATGGGGAGCCATTTTTGGTCTCTGATTTCTTTTCATACTTCAGATCACACTGCAGAACCTTGGCTAACAGTGTGAAGCATTAGTCAGTTTTGCTGAGATCTACAGAATTTTAATGCAGAGTAACCAGAATAACTTTTTTAAAATTATAAACAAGGTCTCCAAGAAGTATGTCCCAAAAGAACTTGCCAAAGAGATACATGCAAAGGCTGACCCATTCATTAAATGGCTAAAAGAAGCTGAGGAGGAGTCTGAAGAGGAGGAAGATGATGAGAAGGATGTGGAGGTATCTATTTAATTGGGTCCCTTGCAATTTATGAATGTTACAAACACTTGCTGTCTAATGTGTGCATTGATGTAGATTCCACAATTGATCTGTCATTCAAATTTTGATCTTGGCAGCTCTATCTTGTGGAAATCTGGAGTATTGTGTTGCACTCACTTAAACTAGTCATGTTTATTTTACAGGTGGTTTATGATAGCTCTGCAAGAGAACTGACAGTGGAAACTGTGAAACCCATTAAGACAAGAGAGGAAGAAGATATAGATATTGATGCTATTTGATGTATTCTTACAGGGGACAAATTCAACCTATTAAATCTTTCAGCGGAGAAGTCAGTAATGAAGAAATTCCTGTATTTCAATTATAACTGAATTCAGACTCTGCTTTTCAGAGTCTACAGTATGATTCTAACACTTCACTACCACCTCCACCTACCAGTTAGGAACTTTTAAAGCATGTCCAAAGTCTAAATGGTAGAATGGTCCTACTATAAATTTGTCAACTTTTTTCTTGTTGCTATTGAGTAACGCTTCAGCAGTTACTGTGCACTTCTACAGGGATGTAAAATACAAATTAAAGGGGATTGTGTTCTGTATACCAGCACCTGGGTTTTTATTTGGTGTGTAAATGTAACAACCAATTTTCAGATTTTAACTATTAAAATCTGAACTAGCTCACTGTATATGGAGGCTATTGCCTCAACTGCCAAGCTGTCTGTAAGATTATATTGCTATTGAGTGCTTCATGACTCAGATGTCTGCAATGACTAAAGTAACAAAATCCATTATTACAACAAACTTCCTGTACATTGTATTAATCATCTTGGATGATGGGTGAACTTTAGCAGAGCCTGTGCTCTCTTGCCCACTTAAACATGGGTTTGTGTACCAACAACAGTGTTATTCAGACAGCAGTTTGTGTATTCTAAGCGACAAATTCTGCTTTTTGTGGATGCAATCACTGATACTGATGCACGTATGACAGTAGAATTAGTGGAATTTTGATAGGTGGCTTTTGCATTTTTTCACATGGAGTTTAAATGCATGTTTTTGGCAGTTTTTTGGCATGGTAGTTAATTGAAGTAATTCAATCTTTCAAAAAGCAAATGTTGCAGATACTGGAGATTTGAAATCTTGGATAGATTTGAATTTTGGCCACCGATTCTTGTTTCAGTAAAGCCTCTTGACCCAGAATAAGTGGTTTGGTGTTTTTTTGTTTTGAAATTCCCATCTAGTCTGTTTTCTTTAGAAAGTCAGGTCTTATTTTTAGGATCTAGTTCCTGTAATGTAGTAAAAGTAGAAGGGTTTGGGGGTGGGGGGGGGGGGGTTTGCAAAGACTAAGGTAAATTTACCCTGATCTAGGATTGACTTCATATGTGCCTTTTTGATCTTGAGTCTGTACACATTAATCTAAATTTCTTCTAAAATTAGCTACCCTCTAGTTGATTATAAAATGCAGCTTTTTTTTGAGGAAATTAACTGCACAGTCAGTTCAGTCAGCCACGGCCGCTGTACATCACACTTCTTTACTTCTGCCCATCATTCTAGTAATTATCCTACATGCACTTGCAAAAAACATGTAGATGTTTACTACTACTCTTTAGAGGTATTGATTGGTCCCAGTAGTACCGTAGTTGTTTTGAGTGAGATTTTGGTATGACCTTTGAAAAAAAAAAAGAGGTTTAAGATTTAGTCTGTCCTATTCTATCATAAACTCGTCAGTTTTGGGGTTTGCATTAAAGTTCATTGTCTAGTGAGATAAATTACTAACGTGGATCACTGGCAGTTTTGCAGCCAAAGATAACAATTTCAGATCTCCGCTGCAATAAGGAATAAAATTTGAAAATTTGAACCCTGCTACATCTAGTCTCTTGAATTGCTGTGCGTTTTCAAAATTTATCAGTCCTTTGCAAACTTTTATTCAAAAGGCCTGTTTCTGGTGTGTGAAGATCTTCACTTGAGGGCTTCTGATTTCAATAATTTTTTTTAAATTAGTTTTCTTTTTAATTCCGAGCATAGCAAATACTTTTTTTCCTTCCACCTGACATGGGAACTTGTCAGCAGAATTGACTTGGTTTTTCTGAAGGTTTTTTTTTTCAAGTTGTAGTGACCTTATTGTTACTATGGTCTGCAAGAGTTACTCTTCTAAAAATAGACATGGTATGGGATTGTGGTAGGGACCTACATTTGTTTCAATACTTCAGACAAGGCACAACAGCACATGTATATCAAAAATTTAAATCTCTTAAGCTGGCCTCCCTTCACTTCAAGTTGTGTTGTTGTTGTTTCATCCTTAAATGTCATAGAGCATGAGTGCAAAGCCAATTGAAATTATTCTTGTAGAAACATTGCATGTGAATAAAGTTAGCTTTTGGTGTGTAAGCTATCTGACATATGCTGGTCCTATTTCTTGACTTCTCCACTTCAGAAATACAGAGTTATGTTTGTTGCAACATCAAAAAAGGGGATGATGTTGCCTTGATTAAACTGTATTCCTTTTTTAAAAAAGATGTAGCAATATCAAGTTGTACTCCAGCATCTACTCCTAGGGGTGCAATTCCAGCTGTCTTGTAGTAACTAGTTTCACTAAACAGCTGTGGAGTACAGAAGCAAATACTCCATTTTAATCTACATAATTGCAATGACTAGCAGGGTTTTGCTAGATAGCTAGCTACTATTTTCCTATAGGTTTCCTTCAAAGGAAGCACATGTTTCAACAGCCAGCAAATCAATTTGAAATGAAAACAGCTGCAGCTCAACCTACATTGGCTGCAACCTGACTGAACTTACCAGATGGCGTTCTTCACCTTTTTAAAGAATCTCTTATTTGCTTATTACAACTGCAATCTACAGCTGTAGTTATGAAAACAAATGATTTTCATTAGGTGTTTAGTGAGCACTACTCATGAACAAAGTGGGGAAAGGACTAGTCACAGACTTGAGGTATAGATGAGCAATAATTTAGTGAATTGATTTCATGTAGTGGAAACTTCTTGCCATCACAAGTCCAGTGGAAAAGTGAGGGGAGTCCACTACCAGCAGAACATTGGCATGCAGTTGCACCTCAATCTGCAAAACATGTTGAATAGTGATGAGCAACCAGAGCCATGAAGTTAAGGGTATTTGGTGACCTTATGGAACTACAGCTAACCAGTGACAGGACTGACACTTTGCATAGGACATTCCTACCAAGCTTCCAAAACCTATTCTGACTAGAGTCAAAACTATTCAGCATGAGCAACCTTTTTGAATCTATGCCAACCTATGTGTACTAACTGCACTTTCCAGCAGTTACAACAGAAACCAGGAGTATCTCAAGAAGGAAGAAGTGATAGCTTGTTTCTCCAGAGATTTTACACCAATCCCTCAATTACATACCTATCATAATGATTTAGACATAGGTACCTCTTGCTACTTGAAAAGAAAAGTTCTGCAAGGGGCTCTACTTGGAGCAGTTCATTAATTGAGACAGACAGTGCAAGTTAGCAAGTTTTGAGAAGATTTGTAGCTCAGGTTGAGTTTCTGGATGTGAGTTTGCTCACTGAGCTGGGAGGTTTTCAGACGTTTTGTCATCATTCTAGGTAACATCATCAGTGAGCCTCCGATGAAGCGCTGGTGTTATTTCCCGCTTTCTATTTATCTGTTTAGGTTTCCTTATGACATCACCAACCCAAGGAAACCTAAACAGATAAATAGCGAGCAAACACATCCAGACATTGCAAGTGAATCACTGTTCAAACTGTTGTTCAAAAAGCTCATCATTGAACAGGTAAATTGTGAATTTGCATTTACTGTTGTGGCTAGCTTTATAATGTTATGTAATTGTAGGTAAGTGAATGCACATCAAGTTGTGGTTGTAATACAAATTGAATAAACAAGAAAAGCAGTTGGTCATTGAATCTGGGATAGGGTGTCAAATTCATACCTCCCAAATTCAGCTACTCTAAAGCAGTAATTTAACCTCCTGTGGAAAGTATAGTGCAATATTTAACCCAACTCCACACTCTCAAGTGTACTTTCAAAGCATGCTTATTTCACCTCTGATCTACCCCCAATCCATCTGAAATAGCCTCTCAGGAGGAATAAATTTGACAATTTTGTATGCCTCTATGAAATGACTATAAAGGCTATGCATTTCATAGGGAATTTTGCACAGTTCTTCCCCCTCTGATTCACACCTGCCAATGCCTGTTATTCTCCAACCAGTTATCCTTTGCTTTTCCGTCATCTACTCAGAGGCCTGTTCCAAAATGCCTAGATTTATGTCTTGACTATTAGACTATAGACTATAAAACAAAGAGCAGAAGTAGGCCATTCAAACAAAAGTGTCTTCACCTGTACAATGAGATCATGGTTCATCTGATAATCCTCAACTTCACTTTCTGCCTTTTCCCTACAATGCTTGATTCCCTGACTGAAATGTCTCAGCCTTGAATGTGTTGTAACAATATTCTGAACAACCCTCTGCAGTAAAAGAATTCCACAGATTTACTGTCCTCTCAGAAGAAATGCCTTCTTTTCTCCTCCCTTATTCTGAGATTATGCCCTCTGGCTATACATTCTCCCAGAAGGAGAAATAACTTTCCACATCTATCCTGTAAAGTCCCCTAACAACCATGTATGAGTCAAGGTTGCCTCATTCTGCTAAGTTTTAACGAGTACAAGCCCAATTTACTCAACCTCTCCCATAATACAGACCCTCCATACCCGGTAATAGCTTAGTGAACCTTGTGGGGACTACTTCCAATGCTAGTACAGCTTTCCTTTGATAACACTTGTTCACAGTATTCCAGCTGTGATCTGACAATGCCTTGTACAGTTTTAGAAAAAAAAACTCCCTAATATTGTAATGCATTCTGTTTGCAGTAAAGGCCAACATCTATTACCTGCTGAACCTGAGTACTGGTATTATGTTGTTCATGGATGAGGACTCACAAATGCCACTATTCTGTAGTTTTTTGCAGTCTTTTTCTTTTCAAATAATATTAAGTGCCTCTTCTTCCTGCCAAAGTACATTATCTCAAATTTCCCCACATTATATTCCATCTACTAAGTGTTTGCCTACTCACTTATCTGTATCCTTCTGCAGACTTTTTTGTGTCATCCTCAGAACACTTGCCTTCCCATCTATTTTCTGTCATCTGCAAAATTGCCTACAGTACATTCACTTCCTTCATTCAAGTCATTAATATATGTTGTAAATAATAATGACGGCCTAGCACTGATCCCTGTGGAACTTTTTACAAATTTCTCTCCTGAAAAAGCACACAACCCCCTGCCATTATTCCAACTTTGACTTCTATTAATTAGCCAATTCTATATCCATTATTAAGATTCTGTTTCCAACACCATGAACTCTTAAGTAGCCTAATATGGTACCTTATCAAGTAGCTTCTTAAAACAAACTGCTTCCTCGTTATCTATCCTGCTTATTACCTTCTCAAATAATTCTAATAGATTGGTCAGGCATTATTTCCCCTTTGTGAATCCATACTGATACTGATTGATCATATGTATTTCTAAATGCTCTGCTATTACATCCTTTATAATAGACTTTAATATTTTCCCAATAACCGATTTCCAGCTATCTGGCATATAGCTCTTTTTTTTCTCCTTTGTAAACTATCGGTATTATATTGGAAGTTTGTCAACCCTCTGGGATTGTTCTAGAATCTATGGATTCCTAGAAGATCACTACCACTGCATCCATTATCTCTGTACCCAATGGGACGTTCCATCCATTCTGATCATCTGTTTGAAAATACAAATTCCTGCTCCCCATCCTGGTTGATCACCTTCATACATCTATATGCCACATGCTGACTTCCTGTTGAGACTCCCAAAACCTATCTCAAGTCAGATTTAGGGAAATCCAATAAAGCACAATGGGAGGTGTTGGGGGTGGGAGTGGTCACGGGGTGCTTTTTCAAAGACCATTCCAGTCAATCTCACTTCCTTGCTCCCCGCTCCTGCCCTATTAAGTTTCTCATTAAGTCTGTTGAATTCCCTCTTAAAGGCAACTGTTGCGACAGCGCATAACAAAATCTAACCACTCAATGTGTAAAAGCATATCCTTGTAATTCTTTATTCATTTACCAGTTTCTTAAATCTGTGTTCTTTCATTGTTGACCCTTCAGCCACCAGAAACAGTTTTTCTTCATTTACTTTATCTGAACCCTTCTTGATTTTAAACAGTCAATCAAACCTCTTCATAGTTTTCTCCACTATAAGGAGAACATTCCAAAAATCTCCTGTTTACCATGTAACTGTAATCTCATTTACAGAATCCTTCTGGTAAATCTTTTTTGTACTATATCAAATGTCTTCACATCCTTCATAAAGTCTATTGCCAGAATTGGACACAATATTTCAATAAAGGTCTGAACAATTGTCCTATGAGTTTAGCATAACATCTTAGTTTTTGTACCTTGGGCCTCACTGCATTACGAACCTGTCCTGCCACTTTCAAATATTTCTTCGCAAACAATCTCAGAATTGTGTTTTTGCATCATAAAGATAATCTATCATTCAGTAAGTTACACGTTTGCGAGATTAATAGCTGGATTTGTGATGTTAGAGTTGTTGAATTCTTACAACCATGAAAGTAGCCTCTTGGCCGATTGTGACCGTGTTGGTCATCAAAAATCTGTCTATTCTAATCCCACTTTCCAGCACTTGGCCCATAGCCGTGCCTATTACAACATTTCAAGTGATCATCTCACTACTTGTTAAATGCATTGAAGGTTTCCACATCTACCACATATTTGGGCTGTGAGTTCCAAATACCTACAACCTTTTGGATAAGAAACCTTTCTTTAAATTCCCTCTGAACCTCCTGCTCCTTAACTTTAAACTATGTCCCTTGCTTACTGACCCTCTACTAAGTGGAAAAGTTTCTCCCTATCTACCCTGTCTGTGCCCCTCAAAACTTTGTATTCCTCAATCAGATTTCCCTCAAACTTTTCAGTTCTAAGAAAAATAATATTAGCCTATTTAGTCTCTCTTCAGACCTCAAACATTACAGGAACCATCCTGGTGAATCTCTTCTCCACCCGCTTTTCGCAATCTTCCTATAGTGTGGTGACTAGAACTCCATTGAAGTACTCCAGTTGTGGCCTGGCTAACATTATATACATTTTCATCACAACTTCCTTGCTCTTGTATTCAATGCCTTGATGGTGGCTCAGTGGTTAGCACTGCAGCCTCACAGTGCCAGGGACCCGGGTTCGATTCCCGCCTTGGGTGACTGTATGGAGTTTGCACATTCTCCTCGTGTCTGCGTGGGTTTCCTCCGGGTGCTCTGGTTTCCTCCCACAGTCCAAAGACGTGCAGGTTAGGTGGATTGGCCATGCTAAATTGCCTGTAGTGTTCAGGGGTGTGTGGGTTATAGGGGGACGCTTCAAGGGGTGGTGTGGACTTGTTGGGCCGAAGGGCCTGTTTCCACACTGTAGGGAATCTAATATTGGCAAGATTCCCAAGTTTGCAATTGGTCAGGCTGAGATGTTGACCACAGTTGAATTTCCCCAGGTGCAGGGTCATTCATTGTACTTACACAGTTCCTTCAGAGTAAACAGGCACCAGTGTAAACAGAAAAGATCTTCATTCCTTTAATATTCAAGTAACTAATCTGCAAGCAATAAAAGCAAATCATACAGCCAGGATTTTTTAAAAACAAAACTGCTAAAACTTTTTATTCATTTTTGGGATGTGCATGTTATTGGCTAGGCCAGCATTTATTGCTCATCCCTAAATGCCCAGAAAGCAGTTAAGAGTCAACCACATTGCTGTGGATCTGGAGTCACATTAGACCGGACCAGGTACGGATGGTAGTTTCCCTCCCTAAAGGATATTAATGAACCCGATAGATTTTCCCTGACAGTTAGCGATGGATTTGCAGTCATCATTAGACTTTTGACTCTAGATATTTATAGAAATCAAATTCCACCATCTGCCATGGCAGGATTCAAACTCGGGTGCCCATAACATTACCGAGGTGCCTGGATTAACAGCCCAGTGACAATACCACCAGACCATTGCCTCCCAACAACTACATACATACTTCAATAGTTCCAGCTGTCTCAGCCTTTAAGCCACCTGAACATCTTAGGGGCATTAATTGAAGATATGGCTTCTGACCTCTGCATGTGATCCCAACACACAGATCATGGACATATACAACTGCCACTACATTACTACAATGCCATCATCAGATGAGTCAAATAGATCTGCATAACCAATATGCACTTTCAAATGATAAAGTGTGAAGCTGGATGAACACAGCAGGCAAGCAGCATCTCCTGAGATGCTGCTTGGCCTGCTGTGTTCATCCAGCTTCACACTTTGTTATCTTGGATTCTCCAGCATCTGCAGTTTCCATTATCACTGATGCACTTTCAAATGAGTCTTGTGCCATTGTCACTTGCATTGCACCACCTGATGTTCCAGAGGGGAGTGGCATTGAAGCCTGAGAAAGACAATAATTGAGCTGCAACCTCACAGGAGGATGGGCATGGGGCACCTCAACAGGATACCGGCTAATGAAGTGACAATGCCACTGGATTAGTAATCAACAGGCCTAGACCAATGATCTGGGGATCCCACCACAGCAGCTATTAGAATTTAAATTCAATTACAATTAAATTTAAAATTGAACGTGAGTCTCAGTAATGGAGAATTACCATTGATTATCATAAAAACTCACCTGGTTCATTAATGTCCTTTAGGGAAGGAAGTCTGCCTTCCTTACCAGGCCTGTCCAACATTTTAATCCAGAACCAGAGCAACGTGTTTGACTCATAACTGCCCGCTAAAATGGCCCAGCAAGCCACTCAATTCAAGACCAATTAGGAATGAACCTAATTTCAAATGCTGGCCTTACCAGTGATGACCACATCTCATGAGAGAATAAGAAAATTTGGGGTCTGAGGGTTCAGCTAAACTAGCAGTGATATTTATAACAGAGAGAGTGGTGACTCTGTGATTAGCAGACGTTTCACATAAGGCCAAGTGCAAGTTGGTAATGAACCAACTTCCTCAGGCAGCCTTGCTGACTTTCATAAGAAGCTCTTACCATTTGTCAACACTGTCTGACAAGGTTTTCTGTAACACACATTTTCACTTTTACAGGCACCCCATGTATTTGACCCTCCATTTGGTCACTGACAAATTGTACACAAAAAATAGATTCATTGAATGTCAAAAACCTTAAAATGTTTGTAGCTTCTGCATGTTACAAATTATCACCCAGCGACATCCCAAATGCTAAACGTGGCATTTAAATTTTATAATGCTAACTTTTACTGAGTGATCTCCCTCTGTCTGGAGTTGATGCAGAGACAGTTTGCTGCCTTTCTGCTATTGTGCATTCTGTGCAGAGACTTGCATCCTTTGGGTATTTGAGTTCCGTTGGGGCCCAAGATATCCTTTATAGGGCTCGCCTCAGTTACTGGGCAGTATGCAGCTTTTGTGCTAACTTGATAGGAGCCAAGTATCCACTTTCAATGATTTAAGCAGCTTGAGAGGAGACCACATTGTATTCAGCCTGTCCCCTCTCTACCTTCTCAGGCCCAACGTGCTTCTTGAATGCATGGAATGATATAGTTCCTGCTAACGGAGATGTGTGACTAATCTACCCACAGCTTCAAAGATCTCATGAATAAAGAATGATATACAGGTTTGCACGCATGCGCTGCTTACTGTTGATAGTTTGCTCCAAGTGTCTCTCCATGAGGCCACTCTGTCAATGGAGGACACCATAATTCACGTGCCAGAGAATTGGTGGCACACAGGTGTGGATAGATACCTCCATCATCTGTGCTTCAGAATCCATGTATCCGGAAAATTCAACAGGTTTTCACAGATTTGATGCCGTTGCCAAAGCATTTCTTCTGAAGCATCTGCTGCTTTGCAGAATACATCAGATCCTCGCCATCTGCATGAGTTGAGGATCACAGGGCCTCTCTGTGCTCCTCCAAGAGGAAGTGACTGCAGCTGTGATTGTCCACCTTCACTCCTTTGCACTTCTGTGTACACTAGTTCCACAGGTGCACCAAAGCCCACCGATGAGAATGTTTCTCTCCTGTGAATGGTGCGTTAGAACAATGTTAAGCAATGCTTTGAGATGTTGGCACTTTTATCAGCATCCTAGTACAGCCAAAGCTTTTAACTCTTCCTCATCTGCTGCTGTACCTGCTGTAAATATGCAGTTTAAGTGAAACTGTTGGATGTACAATTTATTTCCTTAAAGACCTATTGTTGTAAGATGCATCCAACAATATGACTGAACAACAGTCTCTCTATCTTGTGTTTGGAGAAGACATTTTAAGAGACAATAGTCAGGATGTTAAAGCAATGCAGGATGTGTGCTGGAGCAATTTTATGTGATAGAATAAAGAAATTACATATCAAATTTTTGAATCCTAAGTGCCGTTTTTATAAAAGTATTTACCATCTGCTAAATAATCCAAGTTATAATACTAATTACACAACACTTGGTCAAATCTAAACTGTACTTTACACAGGTTTCATTAAGAATCAGCCAATGTTGTTGTTGCATAATAATAGTGTTATCATAGATCAAAAAGTGTTCTTTCTCCTACTAGAAAATAACAACACTGGAAGATCAAAAGGTACTTAAGGACAAAGAAAGTTGTTCGGCCCATCTAAGTTTGATCATCCACACGACTTTATCCCTCCTTTCATTGTCATTTATACATGCTAAAGTTTTCACCTGTGCTATTCTGCATGAAAGTCAATACTAAGTATTAACCATTCTATTCCATACAACAAAATATTAAATAAAGGTACAAACCCATGTTTGGTGAAGCTTCCAATGTTTACTGGCATTGGTACAACCCACTTCTTGCACTGCTGTCTATCCAGACCAAAAATATTTGACTCCATTACCTTCATTTAGGAAACTGTGTTTTTCCAAAGGTGATATCCATATTTAAGTATCTGTCGCAAACAGGTCTCGTATACAGAAAGCATTTTTACGTGGATAGGTCATTCATGTGAATCACAATCCCAACTTGAAGGACCACCAGTGGACTTTCAGTAATCTAGCTTCTACCTTTAGAATAATAAAGTGAGGGGGTCCTATCAGGGGATTTTTACGGGAAATAAGCCTCAGGGTCATAGCAGCATACAAGCGACCAAGGTGTAATCTTCAGGGAAGGTGAATCTCATGTGATACGTGCACTAAGATGCATCAAGATCAATGGAAAATGATGTCAGTCAACATCAATACATAGCACATTTGTAGGTAACAGGTTGATTCATTGTCATCAGCGGGGTGCCACAGGCCAAGAAGATGATTTCATGGGTTTTGCCAAAAATAATAAATTTCTCTAGCTGCTATAGAAACATTGATGATATCTGAATCTGTCATGAAAACAGGCACTTGGGCCCATAAGCTGACATTTCAGGGTCCACTGAACTACCAAAGCTCTTAGCAGTGTCTTAGCAGACACACTCCAGTCAACTTATCATTAATGGAATAGAAAAACAGATCTGGTAGGCTGACAACACCATTGTCTCATCAGCACTCTATCACTTCCAGTGACGTGTTACCAACTTTAGTGACAATTGAGTTCTGTATAATGCTATCAGTCTTGAGTACAGTATACTAACTTAAACAGAACTCTACAAACCTCAAAAATAATAATTCTAGCCTTTCAGAAACAATTTATTAGCAACAATCTACCAATTTCAATAACACTTCTTCAACAGAATTCTACTAACCTCAGCCACAGTTTAGTAACTTTAGTGATAATCATCCAACTTCAATGTCCCTCTGCCAAAGTCATCAAGAATAAAAAGTCCTGGAAAAATTGTTGTAAATGCACACAATGAAGAGCTATTTCTACTATTTTTAGCAGAATTGTTACTCAATATCAGCAAGTAGAAACAAATTGTGGATGTCTTACACAGAAAATAATAATTTGTTCAATTACAGGTAGTGTGTGGTAGCCTAACATTGAGAACCTTTCATTTGTTAGAAGGAATTTTACCTAAACCATCCAAATTTGCAAACAATACCAGATCGAAATCAATGGCAAATGGTGAATACTAAGATGTACAAATTCTAAAGGATCTTGTGAAACTTGATCAGTAAATTACGAAATGGCAGATCCAATTTAATATAGAAAAATTTAAATTTCTGAGATTTGGCAGAAGGAATGTTGTGCTAAACATTAATTTACATGAAATACCAGTGCAGCATAACAACTTATATTTGTTTAGCATCATTAACACAGAATACCCCAAAGTGGTTAATGGGTGGATTATAAAATAATAGAAGAGTTGTCATGAACTGTTAAGAGATATGCAATAAAACTATGTCTTCAGGCTTGTGGAAAAGTAAACAAAATTTTGGGATGCATAGAAAGGGAGTACTTTTCAGTCCAGCAAGGTAATTTTCAAATTTTATTTGATCCTGGTGAAGCACATCTGACCACTGTGCACTTTTACTCTCCCTACCTCATAAAGTATATTCAGTTACTGGGAGGTCACAGACAGGGGTTGAAGGGTTGATTCCAGAGCTTAATGTGATAACGCATGAGCAATAATCGACAATTCTGTTTTTATTTATCACTTGAAAAGTGATGGGGCTAATATTAGAAGATGAAGGATCATCAATCTGTAACGTTAATACCATTTCTTTACACAGATGACCTGCAAAGGAACTCTAGCATTTCTCTTTTTATTTCAGATTTCTAGCATCTACTCATATTGCTTCTGAAGTACGTAAACCTGAGTTGTATTACCTGGAATTTAGAAAATTAAAAGGTGATTTTATTGACATTATGAATGTATTAAGTCATGCCTAGGAAGTCTAGGACGAAAGGCACAATATGGAAGTTAAAGCCAGACTTTTCAGAAGTGAAATTAGAAAATACTTCTGTACAAAAGGTGGCAGAAGTCTGGAACTCCCCTTCACAACTAACAACTGATAAAAGATCAAATGTAGCCTGGAATCAGAAACTGATCTGTTTGAAACAGACTGGGCCTGTAACCATTTGAGTTTAGATGAATGACTGGTGATTTTTAACACCTTGAGGGGACACTACTGTGTGAATGCTGAAAGGATGTTTCCCTTGTGGATAGATTAAAATTAGGGCACGTAGACAAGACTGAATGTGCATCATTGAATATTTTTAAGGTAGGAGTTGATTAATTCTTGACTAGTGAGGGAGTCAGTAGTTATCATGGGTAGGCATGTGTGTAGATTGAGGCCACAATCAGATTACCCATGACCTTGTTGAACGATGGGGCATATTTGAGGGTCCCAACAGCTCCTAATTCAAATGTTTGAACTTTGCCTTCCAGGCGTAAAACCTGTATTAGCGAGTTTTGAGAAG
Organism: Stegostoma tigrinum; assembly: GCF_030684315.1. NCBI lineage: Eukaryota > Metazoa > Chordata > Chondrichthyes > Orectolobiformes > Stegostomatidae > Stegostoma > Stegostoma tigrinum. The sequence continues at coordinate 40,010,704 of NC_081363.1, forward strand.
ATTTGTAGCTCAGGTTGAGGTTCTGGATGTGAGTTTGCTCGCTGAGCTGGAAGGTTCGTTCTCAGACGTTTCGTCACCATTCTAGGTAACATCATCAGTGAGCCTCCGACGAAGCGCTGGTGTTATGTCCCGCTTTCTATTTATCGTCGGAGGCTCATTGATGATGTTACCTAGTATGGTGACGAAACGTCTGAAAACGAACCTTCCAGCTCAGTGAGCAAACTCATATCCATTAAAACCTGTATTTCAGACCATTTTCCCATTGAAATAGTCTAATGTTGCTTCTCTAAAAGATGGCACTTATACAACAATGCCAAGAGTCCATTGAAAATCCAGCCACTTTCCCCATATCATGCAAGTTTAGACAACATTTTATTAGGCCACTAGATGGAGTAATTCTTGGGCCACTGCTGCAGTTCAACTCTTCACAGCACAGAGAGCAAAATGAGGTTTTTGTTAACAGTTTACAGAATGTTCTAGAGTGCATAGTCTGCATCCAAGAGAGATACAGATAGGGGAGATCATTTTAACTCACTAGTTCAGTGTTTTTTAAAAAACTCATTTTCCCCTGATATATTAAATTGTCTCTTAAAGAACAAGTTTTTGTTATGACTATCACAACTTGTTGAAGGGACTACTTTAAACATCGATGTTCAGCACAAATGAGGCTGGCACACAAATAAAATTGCTAGTGATTTACCTAGTGACGTTCCGTTTCCTTCTTGCAATCATCTGTTTTAAACTGTTTTCTGAGCAGGTATGAAGAATAACTTCCTATCAGTCTTACTTTAAAATACAAAAATTGGTTTCTGATAAAATCATTGGGGGCTGACTACAAGTTTAACCAGCATCTAGTGTGGGGAAACCATTGTAGCTAATCTAGAAGGAAGAAGATTAGCAGAGGACCAAACAAGTATGTTTAAACAAAAATGTTTTTATAAATACTTTCGTTGTGGGCTCAGGAGGAGTAGGATTTTCTAAAAAGGGAAGATTGAGTCTCCCGTGCCCAATATTCATCAATCCCCAACACAGGCCTCGTGCGTTCCAGCCAGCTGCTATTTCTCACTGACTTCAGACAAGTATAGATAGAACATGGTAGTCATGCCTGTACATTTCGATCATTTGCTCTTTTTTCTGCCAGGCTCAAAACAGTTCACCACATGAATTTATCTCTACCTACCCAATTCCCACTCCGAATTAAAAGTGTTAGTTCTTCCACAAATACATTTTTCCCTAACAGTTTGAAACATTCTTGGCTGAGGTATGAAGCACAATGATACGCTATTCTGATGCCTGTAGGATTCTTTACCCTATATTTAGTGGTTATGATCTCTACACACTTTTATAAAGAACAATTCATTGGCCTCTTTCTTTTCCACATTTAAGTATCAGCAGTAGTTAAATGAAACTTTTTGCTTTCTTCCTGGACTACTTTGAAATAGTGCCATGGACTGTTTCACATCTACCCAAGCAAATAGATGGCACCTTCAACTGTGGAAGCATTCTATCGGTACCACACTGGAGAGTCAGCCTTGATTTTTGCAATCAAGTTCAGGGCAAGCCTTGAACCTGGAACTTTGCGACTCAAACACTAAAAGTGTTACCCAGTGAACCATAGCATGATGATTGGAACATTTTCTAATTTTGCAATGAATCAATGTTAGCTACTCCCATCATGGATTGTGGAGAGAGTAAACTATCATTCATCAGCGAATCCTACAAGAGCAGCTCTATTCCATTCATGTTATTTTTGTTTCCTCTACCAACTTTCTTTATTATCCGTTTAAAACAAACAATGGAAGGGATTTGTAAGGCATTGTGGGTCACAAGAAAACATCAACAGAATAGTTATCAGTAGATTCGATACAGACTGTTGGAGGGGCCCTTTTCAAAAAGGGCAGCAACTGACCACTGATTTACTTTGGCTCGATGCCAAATAAATCAATTTGCATTAAGTTTGAAGATGAATAAGACAACAAACAACAATCAGCATTTAGAATGGAACAGCCTGTCTGATAATCTTCTTGTATGATTTCCAGAGACTGATAACCTAACTAGACAATGCACTGTCCTATAAGATGTTTCTCATCTTCTAAAAAGAAGTTAAGGAGGTTTGATAAGAAAGGTTACTGGTTAAGTTTAAAATATTGGGAATTCAGGATAAATGTGGAAGAATATTTTTAAAAACCTGTGGTCAATAGTTAATGCATTTTGTAGCAAAATGGGAAAGCTGTGAACGGGTGAAGGAATTAACATTGGGATGTCTATCACTTCTATTTTCTATCAATGACTTGGAAACAGAAACAGGATACATGATGGACAAATCTTCCCAATACCAATACAGAATGGACAAATTTGGAACTGGATGAAATATAAATTGCCAACAAATGTACAGTGTGATATTTAAAATGGATAAATGAGCAATTTCAGGATTCATGAATGGCATTGAAATAACTCGGGATGTTAATGGATTACTATTGATATTATTATTTGTGCTTATTATTATCTATTTGTGCTGAGAAACCTGTGGTGGTCTTCCTTGAACAAATGTCCTTCTTGTGATAATGAGGGTCCACAATGATGTTAGCAAGGGAATGCCATTAGTGTCACCACTAGTGTCCCTGCTGACTACATCTGCAGGAAGTGCACCCAACTCCAGCTCCTTGAAAACCACGTTAGGGAACTGTAGCTGGATGAACTTCGGATCATTCGGTTCGGGAGGCAGTGGGGGTTATTGAGAGGAGTTACAGGGAGGTAGTCACTGCTCAGGTACAAGAAAAAGGCAGATGGGTTACGGTCAGGGGACGGAAAGGGAACCAGCAGGCAGTGCAGGGATCCCCTGTGGCCATTCCCCTCAACAATAAGTATACCGTTTTGGATACTGTTGGGGGGGGACTTAGCAGGGGAAAGCAATGGGGCACAGGTCTCTGGCAGAGTCTGTCCCTGCTGCTCAGAAGGGACGGGGGAAGAGGACCAGAGCAGTAGTCATTGGGGACTCCGTAGTTAGGGGGACAGATAGGAGGTTCTGTGGGGACGAGAGAGACTCACGGTTGGTGTGAGAGAGATAATGGGAACTGCAGATGCTGGAGAATCCAAGATAATAAAGTGTGAAGCTGGATGAACACAGCAGGCCAAGCAGCATCTCAGGAGCACAAAAGCTGACGTTTCGGGCCTAGACCCTTCGTAAGAGAGCTCTCTGAGGAAGGGTCTAGGCCCGAAATGACAGCTTTTGTGCTCCTGAGATGCTGCTTGGCCTGCTGTGTTCATCCAGCTTCACACTTTATTCTCACGGTTGGTGTGTTGCCTCCCAGGTGCCAGGGTGCGTGATGTCTCTGATCATGTTTTTGGGATCCTTAAGGGGGAGGGGGAGCAGCCCCATGTCGTGGTCCACATTGGCACCACTGACATAGGTAGGAAGAGAGATGGGGATTTAAGGCAGAAATTCAGGGAGCTAGGATGGAAGCTGAGAGCTAGGACGAACAGAGTTGTTGCCTCTGGTTTGTTGCCCATGCCACGTGCTAGTGAGGCGAGGAATAAGGAGAGAGAGGAGTTGAACATGTGGCTACAGGGATGGTGCAGGAGGAAGGGTTTTGGATCCTTGGATAATTGGGGCTCTTTCTGGGGTAGGTGGGACCTCTACAAGCAAGATGGTCTTCACCTGAACCAGAGGGGTACCGATATCCTGGGGGGGAAATTTGCTAAGGCTATTCAGGTGGGTTTAAACTAATTCAGCAGGGGGATGGGAACCAAGATTGTAGTTTAAGTATAGAAAAGGTTGAGAGTAGGGTGGTCCGAAATAAAGTTTCAGGGAAGCAAGATGGCACCAGCAGGCAAGAAGTTAGTTTGAAGTGTGTCTACTTCAATGCCAGGAGCGTCCGGAATAAGGTGGGTGATCTTGCAGCATGGCTTGGTATCTGGGACTTCGATGTTGTGGCCATTTCGGAGACATGGATAGAGCAGGGACAGGAATGGTTGTTGCAGGTTCCGGGATTTAGATGTTTCAGTAAGAACAGAGAAGATGGTAAAAGGGGTGGAGGTGTGGCATTGTTGGTCAAGGACAGTATTACAGTTGCAGAAAGGATGTTTGGGGACTCGTCAACTGAGGTAGTATGGGCTGAGGTTAGAAACAGGAAAGGAGAGGTCACCCTGTTGGGAGTTTTCTAATGGCCTCCGAATAGTTCCAGCGATGTAGAGGAAAGGATAGCAAAGATGATTCTGGATAGGAGTGAGAGAGACAGGGTAGTTGTCATGGGGGACTTCAACTTTCCAAATATTGACTGGGAACACTATAGTTCGAGTACTACAGATGGGTCAGTTTTTGTCCAGTGTGTGCAGGAGGGCTTCCTGACATAGTATGTAGATAGGCCAACAAGGGGCAAAGCCACGTTAGATTTGATACTGGGTAATGAGCCTGGCCAGGTGTTAGATTTGGAAGTAGATGAGCACTTTGGTGATAGCGATCACAATTCTGTTATGTTTACTTTAGTGATGAAAAGGGATAGGTGTATACCAATGGGCAAGAGTTATAGCTGGGGGAAAGGCAATTACGATGAGATTAGGCAAGATTTAGGGAGCATAGGATGGGGAAGGAAACTGCAGGGGATGGGCACATTAGAAATGTGGAGCTTATTCAAGGAAAAGCTCCTGTGTGTCCTAGATAAGTATGTACCTGTCAGGCAGGGAGGAAGCTGTAGAGCGCGGGAGCCGTGGTTTACGAAAGAGTTGGAATCTCTGGTCAAGAGGAAGAAGGCGGCTTATGTTAGGATGAGATGTGAAGGCTCAGTTAGGGTGCTTGAGGGCTACGAGGTAGCCAGGAAAGACCTAAAGAGAGAGTTCAGAAGAGCCAGGAGGAGACATGAGAAGTTGTTGGCTGATAGGATTAGGGTAAACCCTAAGGCTTTCTATAGGTATTTAAGGAATAAAAGAATGACTAAAGTAAGATTAGGCCCAATCAAGGATAGTAGTGGTAAGTTGTGTGTGGAGTCAGAGGAGATAGGGGAAGCGCTAAATGAATATTTTTCAACAGTATTCACTCTAGAAAACGACAATGTTGTCGAGGAGAATACTGAGATACAGGCTACTAGACTAGGTGGGATTGAGGTTCACAAGGAAGAGGTATTAGAAATCCTTCAGAGGGTGAAGATAGATAAGTCCCCTGGGCCAGATGTGATTTATCCTAGGATCCTCTGGGAGGCCAGGGAGGAGATTGCTGAGCCTTTGGCATTGATCTTTAACTCGTCATTGTCTACAGGAATAGTGCCAGACGACTGGAGGATAGCAAATGTGGTTCCCCTGTTCAAGAAGGGGAGTAGAGACAACCCTGGTAATTATAGACCAGTGAGCCTTACCTCAGTTGTTGGTAAAGTGTTGGAAAAGGTTATAAGGGATAGGATTTATAATCATCTAGAAAAGAATAAATTGATTAGGGATAGTCAGCACAGTTTTGTGAAGGGAAGGTCGTGCCTCACAAACCTGATTGAGTTCTTTGAGAAGTGACCAAACAGGTAGATGAGAGTAAACCGGTTGATGTGGTGTATATGGATTTCAGCAAGGCGTTCGATAAGGTTCCCCACAATAGGCTATTGTACAAAATGCGGAGGAATAGAATTGTGGGAGATATAGCAGTTTGGATCGGAAATTGGCTTGCTGAAAGAAGACAGAGGGTGGTAGTTGATGGGAGATGTTCATCCTGGAGACCAGTTGCTAGTGGTGTACCGCAAGGGTCGGTGTTGGGTCCACTGCTGTTTGTCATTTTTATAAATGACCTAGATGAGGGCGTAGAAGGATGGGTTAGTAAATTTGCAGACGATACTAAGGTCGGTGGAGTTGTGGATAGTGATGAAGGATGCTGTAGCTTGCAGAGAGACATAGATAAGCTGCAGAGCTGGGCTGAGAGGTGGCAAATGGAGTTTAATGCAGACAAGTGTGAGGTGATGCACTTTGGGAGGAGTAATCGGAAGGCAAAGTACTGGGCTAATGGTAAGATTCTTAGTAGTGTAGATGAGCAAAGAGATCTCGGTGTCCATGTACACAGATCCTTGAAAGTTGCCACCCAGGTTGACAGGGCTGTTAAGAAGGCATACAGTGTTTTAGCTTTTATTAATAGAGGGATCGAGTTCCGGAACCAAGAGGTTATGGTGAAGCTGTACAAAACTCTGGTGCGGCCGCACTTGGAGTATTGTGTACAGTTCTGGTCACCGCATTATAAGAAGGATGTGGAAGCTTTGGAAAGGGTGCAGAGGAGATTTACCAGGATGTTGCCTGGTATGGAGGGAAGGTCTTATGAGGAAAGGCTGAGGGAGTTGAGGCTGTTTTCGTTAGAGAGAAGGTTGAGGGGTGACTTAATTGAAACATAAAATAATCAGAGGGTTAGATAGGGTGGATAGGGAGAGCCTTTTTCCTAGGATGGTGACGGCGAGCACGAGGGGGTATAGCTTTAAATTGAGGGGTGAAAGATATAGGACAGATGTCAGAGGTGGTTTCTTTACTCAGAGAGTAGTTAGGGAATGGAACGCTTTGCCTGCAACGGTAGTAGATTCGCCAACTTTAGGTACATTTAAGTCGTCGTTGGATAAGCATATGGACGTACATGGAATAGTGCAGGTTAGATGGGCTTGAGATCGGTATGACAGGTCGGCACAACATCGAGGGCCGAAGGGCCTGTACTGTGCTGTAATGTTCTATGTTCTATATGACCCAGCAATGACGAAAGAATAGTCATACCAAGACAAATCAGGAAACTAAATCTAAGCACAGTGAACGACATAGCCAAAATAATGGAGTGAAATCTGAAAAAGACAAGCTCAAAATATAAGAGATAACAAGGTGTAGAGCTCGATGAACACAGCAGGCCAAGCAGCATCAGAGGAGCAGGAAGACTGATGTTTCGGGCCTAGACCCTTTTTCGAGCTCAAAATATACATTGTTCTGATCAGAGTACACCATGAATAATTTCTGGCCACCCTGTCAACAAGGCAGACATGCAGATACTGCTGCTTTTGTCATCTCAGATCCAGTCTGCTGCTCCCTTAACATCTTTGCATTCTCTACTGTCTAGAAACTTGCGCACATCCAAAGCATTCCTGTCATTTTCCTATCCTATTCCATGTATCATTCACCCAGCACCCCTATCCTTGACAGCTACAATACCGCTCAACACCTTAAATATAAATTTGTTATTCTCATACTTAAATCTCTTTGTGGCCTCAACTTGCATCATCTTCATAGCCCTATAACCTCCCCCTAAACACACACTTGACTCTGATCCCTTTCCTTCCTTCACTACTGATAGTCAATTTCCAAGTTTTATTTTATTCTCCACGAACTCTGTTCCTGTTCTTTGAAAAAGATGTGGATAATTCCTTCTAAAATCCCTTTCCTCATCTCTCTGTCCACTTCTTGCTGATTCAGTTTTTGTGAAGCACTTCGATCAAGACTTTAATAAACGTTATCATTGTGGAATGTAATACAAGAACCATGCGACAGAGGAATCAGGCATGCACAGCAACTAGAGAAATATGAACTGTTAGAAAGGCATCATTTCAGAGGTGACCTAGATATTCGAACGAAACTTTAAACCAAAAATAGTGACAATGAGCTGATCTGGTCCGATTCCGGGAGTTTGATTTTGCTTTAAATAAGTTGCCTGTTCGCGAACGTTCTACTCAGAATGCAACAGAACTGGTGAATGGATTTACAATCCGTCGCGTTTCAATTTATAAATAAAGCACACATCATGATTAAACTAAGAGGCGGAGCGAAGAACACGCCTATTAAAGATGATCCCTGTGGTGGGGCAATAGGAGAGGAAAGGTAACCAGGTTTGAAAGAGTTTCACGAACAGCCGCATTCCTATATAATTAGGCTCCTCAATGAACAGTTTATTTCAGCGAATCAATGAGTCGACCTAATCTAATAATAAGTTGTTAAGAGTGTGGCCTTGGGCTCAGGCCAAAGGAAGGATGTTTCCGTCTCAATTACTGAATGGAAGGGATTCTTTGAGCCAGGGCGTCGAACTTGTCTAACAGTATGAGCCTTCCCTGACGCACTGCGGCCCCGGCCTTTCCCTCAGACTCCAGGCCAAGGCCCGCCCTCCACCCTCCTGTCCAGCCTCCTCCCTCTTTTAGCCGGCCCCGGACCTGGCCCTCACCTGTCCTCCCTCCTCACAGTCCGCCTCCAGCCGCCCCTTTCCGCTCCCGGCAGCCGGTGGGCAGGAGGCGGCGGCTGACGCGTTTCCTGCCGCAGCCCTGGGCTTGGCGAGCCGTCGGAGCCGGGGCGGCCATTTTCAGCCGGACACCCCCCTTCTCCTCCTCCTCTCCACCCACTCCCCTCCCCAAATCTTCCCTTACCCCACCCTCCCTTCTTCACCTACCTACCTCCAACCCGGCGGCCTCTGACCTCCTGCACTCCCCTCCCCTCCGTGTGCTCTCCATGTTAGAGGCTGAGGAGCGGCGTCTGAAACGTCCTGTCTCTCCCGTCTGGAGCCGGGAAGCTGTGCGGCGGCGCCGGCGGCGCTATCTGCTGTGGCAGCTGAAGCCGGGCCTTGTTATTTGAGGCTGAAGGAAGCGAGTGGTGGGACTGCAGCAGCAGCTGCTCGCTTCTTCTTATTATTCTCCTCCTCTTCCTCTGGGGCTGGGGTGAAACCTGGCAGTCGAGTGTTTAACAGCTCCGCAATCGACAGCGCTTGGAAACCACTGGGTTTGAGTGTCTAGATTTTTGTTTTGGGGCGGGAGGTGAGGAGGGAAAAAGATGTGGACGCACCGAAAGGATATTCAGCTTTACTAGGCGTGTGTTTGGTAAACGGCTGCTGGATGTCACCGGGTACAGTCGGTCGGGCCGACTTCAGCTGAAGCCCAACGCCTCTGAACATTTCGCTCTCATGTCCTGTTGAACCGAGTCTTCTGCAATTATTTGGGCAACGGTGCTAAATTGAAACCAGGAGGGGCAATTGTTAAAAAAGAAACAAAATGTCTACTCGAACGCCATTACCTACGGTGAATGAACGTGAAACAGAGCATGTAAGTCATCTTTATTGGGTTACAAGACACCCCGGAAAAGGGAGCACGGGCTTATTGTACACCCACCGTATTTGTTTGAAGGACTAAGTGTCCAACTTGGATCATGGTTTGGAAACGAATTGCTAGTGAACTGGAATAAATGTTGAGTTGGGTTCTTTTGTAAAGCTTCTCTGCAAATTTTGGGTGTTTACTGTTAAGTAGTTAGCATGTCCTGATGCTTGGCTTTTTATATTTAGTCTTGCTGTGCGCCTATACTGCTTCCTTTTTTCATCTCAGTCCGTGTCAACACGGCGTGAGGAAGCCGACAGATGTCGGGACACATCACGGAGGTGTTGGATTTGACCGAATTGGTTTTCAAGTGAGCCGCTAGGTCATGTTTTTGGAATTGACCGTCCGAAAAACAAGTATATTTAAAAATTGGTCCCATCGTTATCTTGTTAAGAATGTATTGTATTTGAGGGCCGTTCAAAGGTTGAGCTAAGCGTTTAAAGCCCCACAGTTACTAGCTTTAATCTTTTAAGACGTTTAGCATGCCTCTTGCAAGATCAGAAGGTGTCATGAATTGTACGCTTTGTGTATCGCCTTAGAGAATTAAAAATGATCGCATCATTACGCAGCTGGAATATTTTAAACAAATTCTGCTAATGATTGAAAATATACTTAGGATTATGGGGTGCATTAAATATGTTGGTTCTGAAGATAGCATAAAACCTGTATAACAGTTATTAAAATGTTGTATTATCACCATGAGCTGAATTTGCTATAATATGTTTGTAATTCCTTTTCAATTGTGAACATGTCCAGGAAAGCTGATTTATAGATATTGTCCTTTTAAATGTATCTGCAGGGCACTGAGGTGTGTAATAGAAGAAATTCTGATGTCTGTAATCTCATTCCAAAAATCCAAAGTGCTCTGAGCAACGAAGCTCACTTGTGAGCATTTTTGAAATATACCCACTTAGTTTTGTGACAGCCAGTTTGCGTGCAGCAAGGGGACCTGGTGAGTTTGTTGTGGAACTAATCTTGTCCAGGACCTTTGGAGGTTCTGAAGAGTGGGGTCAGTCGCTGAACCTCTGAGGTAAGATGCAGTTGAGTGAGGTTATATTCCATCTCTAGTAGTGGCAGCAATAATTAGAGTTGATGCACTTGCTGATGTTAGTCTTATGTCTTTTAAAGACAATTACTTTAGCTTCATTTGTAATGGGAGAGAAATTGGGATTTTGCAAGAAGTTTGTCTTGTTCTGGACAAACTCTAATGTTACATGTATGGGATATCATCACTTTCCAATATACTCTCCTTTTTTAAATATAAACTACTTGGGATGTGCTTTTTTCACAAGAACCAACCAACAGAGGTAAAAGATATTAATCTGTTTTAGTAATGGTGGCTGAGTTGCAAATCTTAGCCAGGAGATGGGAAGTTCTCCCCCTTAAACTGCTGTAAACTTACTCAGTTGCACCCAAAATAATTTGTCAGGTCTTAAAATTAATTTGGATAGTAGTTTTTAACTGTACCAGTACATTCAGTTATGTGACTCTTCTCTCTTTTGAGACAAAAGAATGTCTTGGGTTACCCAGAAACTAGCTGATTCTTGAAGTGCTGTTGAGCATGAGGCTGTGCTCACCATCACCTGGAAAATGTAGATGTGCACTCTCTCTTGATTTGTAGATTTGGCCAGTTTATGGGACAGATAGGACAAAATGGTAATGTCAATAGACTAATCCAGAGGAAAAACCAAGAACTGCAGACGGTGTAAATCAGGAACGCAAACAGAAGTTGCTGGAAAAGCTTAAGTGTGGCAGCACCTGTGGAGGAAAAAAGCTAATGTTTCGGGTCCAAGGAATGGTCACTGGAACTGAAACGTTAACTTCTTTCCTTCACAGGTGCTGCAGATCTGCTGAGCTTTTCCAGCAACTTCTGTTTTTATGTAATAATCCAGAGGCCCCAGCTAATGACTCGTGATGCTGGTGGAATTTAGAATTTATTAGCATTTGAAGTTGAAAGTTGTCTGTTTCAGTCATTATTACTATCATTGCACAAATCCCTTTAGTTTACTATAATAAAATGTGAGGCTGGATGAACACAGCAGGCCCAGCAGCATCTCAGGAGCACAAAAGCTGATGTTTTGGGCCTAGACCCTTCATCAGAGGGGGATGGGGGGAGGGTTCTGGAATAAACAGGGAGAGAGGGGGAGGCGGACCGAAGGTGGCGAGGGGATAGGTCAGTCCAGGGAAGACAGACAGGTCAAGGAGGTGGGATGAGGTTAGTAGGTAGGAGATGGAGGTGTGGCTTGGGGTGGGAGGAAGGGATGGGTGAGAGGAAGAACAGGTTAGGGAGGCAGACAGGTTGGACTGGTTTTGGGATGCAGTGGGGGGGGGAGGGGACGAACTGGGCTGGTTTTGGGATGTGGTGGGGGAAGGGAGATTTTGAAGCTAGTGAAGTCCACATTGATACCATTGGGCTGCAGGGTTCCCAAGCGGAATATGAGTTGCTGTTCCTGCAACCTTCCTGGCATCATTATGCCACTGCAGGAGACCCATGATGGACATGCCATGTAAAGAATGGGAGGGGGAGTTGTTTGTTGTGAACTGAGCGGAGGTGTTCTGCAAAGTGGTCCCCAAGCCTCCGCTTGGTTTCCCAAATGTAGAGGAAGCCACACCAGGTACAGTGGATGCAGTATACCACATTGGCAGATGTGCAGGTGAACCTCAGCTTAATGTGGAATGCCATCTTGGGGCCTGGGATAGGGGTGAGGGAGGAGGTGTGGGGGCAAGTGTAGCATTTCCTGTGGTTGCAGGGGAAGGTGCCAGGTGTGGTGGGGTTGGAGGGCAGTGTGGAGCGAACAAGGGAGTCATGGAGAGAGTGGTCTCTACAGAAAGCAGACAGGGGTGGGGATGGAAAAATATCTTGGGTGGTGGGGTCGGATTGTAGATGGTGGAAGTGTCGGAGGATGATGCATTGTATCCAGAGGTTGGGGTGGTGTGAGAACGAGGGGATCCTCTTTGGGCGGTTGTGGCAGGGGCGGGGTGTGAGGGATGTGTTGCGGGAAATGTGGGAGACGTGGTCAAGGGTGTTCTCGACCACTGGGGGAAAGTTGCGGTCCTTAAAGAATTTGGACATCTGGGATGTGTGGGAGTGGAATGCCTCATCATGGGAGCAGAAGAAAATCTGCATCCGTACCTGATCTGGCCTACCTATGGCTCCAGACCTAAATTAATATGGTGCATTTTGACTGGCCTTTGAGATGGTCACTTAAATGGTACGCTCCAAGTGCTGGCCTTGCCAATGAACTCTCATCCCATGACGAATAAAAGCTGGAGACAGCTGTGAACGTGAAAAAAGTTGTAGGTGTGGAAGAAATGTCTGATTTAGAGGGCTTTTTGCTGCCAAATTATCATCTACATTGATGCTGTCTTGTTTTCTATTTGTTGAAATTTTCATCTAGACTGAAGCCATTCTTGTCTAATTTCACTTTGCACAAAATATAACTACTGCAAAGCACAATGTGCTTCCACATTTCTTCTGCCCAAGCAAGTTGTTAAAAGATTCTCTCATTTTCTCCCTTTTAAAAATCCTCCATTGCTTTGACCTATGCTACTTTTCCCAGTGAACTAATCCAGCATTGGCCTACTACTCATTCCACATTGACAGCTACTTCTTGAGCCACAGGAATGCAGGACCTTTCTCTGTCCTACCACATCCCTTAATACTACTAAGATTGTTCTCAGTGTATGCTCTTCCAGTCTTATTATCTCCCATCCTAGAAAACATTTAAGATGTCTTCATACTAGGATTCCTATAAAAATGTAAGTACTAATGGCCATCAGCACTGCAACCACAGTGTGGAGCTGGATGAACACAGCAAGCCAAGCAGCATCTTAGGAGCACAAAAGCTGACATTTCGGGCCTAGACCCTTCTTCAGAAAAGGTTGTGCTTCTGTGCTCCTAAGATGCTGCATGGCCTGCTGTGTTCATCCAGCTCCCCACTTTGTCTCAGATTCTCCAGCGTCTGCAGTTCCCATTATCTCTTATTGCATTTTGGTATCTGCACATTAAATTTAGTGGTAGGACATTGGACACAAACTGCAGAACTAAGCTTAAAGTCTCTAATTTTGAACAAAGATCATAATTGCTGAATTATGCCTTGCAGAAGGAGGCTGTTCATCCCACTTGTCTTCAGTGGTTCTCAGAACTTGACATGGGATGGGGGGCGTTGGGTGGTGCAAGTCAGAAGTTTGGTGCTACAACGTTTGAAAATTGTTATTCAAATAGAAACCATGCAATGTCTCAAACATCTCCAACCCACTACTTAGCAGCGTGCTCCAAACTAGATGATTTTGCTGTGTGCTATGTATTTCACCTCATTTTCTGCTTTTTTTTGTAAAGCACTTTAAACCTGTCCCCTACTGTCAATCCCTTTTGAGAAGACAGTTTCTTCCTGTGTACTGTTAGATTCCATGATTTTGCAAACTTTTATCCAATCTCCCTTTGCTTTCTCTCAGAAACAGTCCTAACTTCTCCAATCTGCCCCCTTAACTGAAGTATATCATCCCTGGAACCATTCTTGTAAATATCTTCTGAGCCCACAGCAATAAATGTGCCACCTTCCTAAAGAGGGGTGCCCAGAACTGTGCACAAGCTCCAGGTATGGTTAACATGTCCAACATTGTTCAACAGAAACCCGTCCTTTGTATTTAATTTGCTGTTAGAGGCTGAGTTAATTAAAGATGGACTATTGCAAATTTTCAATGGAACTTTCAAATATTACATGAGGAGCAGAACAACGATTTGACTTGGGGGGTGGATTTTATTTTGGCCTTTGTCCAAAGGAAGGCCTTGCTTTCAAGATGTGTCAATAGAATAAATGCTTGCGTGTTTTTTGAAACCTCTATCGCTATCTCTGACTCTAACAGTTTAGTTTAAAAGCTCAACATTTTAAACTAATGTCCTTGTTTTCCTCCATCAGCACACATCTCATGTGGATGGCCGCTCAGAAATTTCTTCTCGGCCAACCCGTTCTGGAGGCGCTCGATGCCGGAATTCAATTACGTCTTGTGTTGATGAGCAGCCACACATAGGAAACTATAGACTTCTGAAAACTATTGGCAAAGGGAACTTTGCTAAAGTGAAGCTGGCTAGACATATCCTTACTGGAAGAGAGGTAAGTTGGTCTGTAATTGTCTTGACTTCTTTATTCATTTAGTGGAGATCAGCATACTAAGTTTTCTTTTGTTACAGTTTATAACTTCTCATTTCTAGTGTTGTCATATTTTTGACTCTTGGTAACACTCTTGTGAACCTCTGACCTTAAATCTCTTCAGGAAATCTGAGCGTTCTCTTGTATGCCTCTTTGTATTTCCCCTCTTGAAGAAGAGCTTAACAATTTCACATGGTGAGGTTCCTAAGTGAATCATAATGGGAGATCAAGTGAAAAGTATGTGAACCAGCTGAAGTATTTTTGTGTCTTTAAGTAAACAATCAATTATATTTCTATCTTCATGGGTTTATAGGTAGCATACTCCTAAGTCATGCCATAAAACAGTTTAATGAAAGGATCCATTTTAGATTTCTTTCTGGACCATCAGCTGACCTGTAGCCTGCATATTTTCACAGTGCAAACATTTACCATCCTTTTCCAACTCTCCTCTGACTCTGAAACCCATGTCAAGGTTGTTGTGACCTTCAAGTTTAACTTCTCAAATGTTACTTATTAGCGTCAATGTTGTAAGCTCAAATTTTAATTTAAAAAAATCACTGCCTATATTCTATCCTCCATTAAGCACTTACTGCCCTCATCCGTGTTTTGTCTTTTACCTCCCCACGCATTATCTTAAATTATCAAACCTGTTTAAAGTTCCATGTGCAGTAACAGTGGTTGTGACTGGACTATTGATTTTGATATGAAATTAAATCCTGCAGGTGGGGTATCTAATGCATTTGTATGAAATAACTGAAGTTAAAACTATAATTGTAAAATGAGACTTATGAATTGTTATAAAAATTTCTTATTTAGAAAAATAAATCTGCCAACCTTCTGTAGCTTGGCCAATCTGGCAGCCTTGTATCTAATTTCTCGAAGTACTTTCAATATTGCATCTCACTTTATAAGCTTTACTTTTCTACACTTGCTGTTTCTGCGCACATTGGGTCACCACCACTTGTCGATCCTTCAGTTATTGTGGCCTGCAATCCAGAAATGCTGCCTGGAAACACCTCTAACCTTGCTGTCAGCTTTTGCTAACAGAAGCAACTAGTCCAGTGTCTATACCCCCTCAACCGTATCTGTTGTTTAAGGCTTGCTTGTATTCTTTCTATGCTGTCTGTCATGATCCTCTTACTGTTTAGTGGCACAGTGACAATGTCGCTGAGCTTGTAATCTAAAATTCCAGGCTAATGTTCTGGGAACTCAGGACCATTACAAATAAGAATGCAAGCAGGCCATTTGGCCCCTTGAGCCCACTCTGCCATTCAATAGGCTCATGGCTGATCCAATATTCTGCACATCCACTTTCCTGCTGTTTTTTCCTGTTTAATCAAATCTATATACCGTGATCTTTAAATGTACACCAGGATTCCACCTCCACAGCTGTCTGTGGCAGCGAGTTTCCAAAGGCGCACTGCATGTATGCGTATGCACACATCCTCCTAGAATTGCCCAAGTGGAGGAATAATATAACAGCATTTACCCTTTCAGCTTTTTTCTCGTTTTGTGGAAGCACACTGGATACCTAATGAGATCTGTTACCTCTAAATCCAATGAGCAGAGTTCCAATCTTTCAAACTTCTCATAAGGCAGTCTCTGCATATTTAGGGTCAGCCTTCTCCCAACTGCTTCAGCACCTTGTGCAGTTGCAAGACTCTCCATAACGCACTTGTGAACCTCTGGCCTACTGTCGTAGTACAATACCACCACCACCCGCGCCCCCCCCCCCCCCCCCTGAAATGAGGCCAACATTCCACTAGCTGATTTGATGACTTGCTGCATCTGTACGCTAACTTTTTGTTTAGTGTGTTGCTTTGACACATCACTTCTTTAGTGATGGTATTTAATTCCTCTATATTCTTTAGAATTAATGGGATGTTTGAAGTATCTTTGTAAGGTCTGACATCAAATATCTATCTAACTCCCACACCATTTCCTTATTCCCCATGACTGTCTCCCAGGTTCATTTTCCAACGGGGCTTACCTAATTAGTGTTTGCTCTACTGTAGTAATGAGAAATCAATATCAAATTTGTTCCTTTTAACATTATTTTGAATAGTCATGATGGTTTTTCAAAATTTTTTAAACTTGCTCTATTGCCTGTACTATTTCTTTCTGGCATAACAGTATTCCACAGTACATAAGGAAACCATTGGATGGCCCTGGCTGTCCATAAGCTACATTTAAAAGCCCCAGAGGAGTTCCATTCACTATCACTTTGGCTTTTTTGGGGGTGGAGTGTGCATGGAAATATCTGCTCCCCTGTTAGAAATTACAATACTGTTTTGATCACTGGCAGAAGGTGCTGTTTCTTAAGTGTTTAATGTAATGGAATACCAAAGTGGTTACAGTGTAAAAGTACTTCATTGACTGTAAAGTGCTTTGGGTAACAGATCTTTTCAAAAGTACTGTAACTGCCAGTCTGTTGTGATGGATATTTTAAATTTATTTGCCTGTTACTGTTAAATATTTCTCACTAGAAAGATTTATCACTGATAAACATCTGGAATAAAGCACTCATTCAGCAATAAATCCTACTTTATGAACTTTGAATTGTTTATTTAAAATCAGGGTTTTTTGTTCTTGGCTGGCTTGGAATTAATGTAATGGATAATTGATCTCTACTGATAGAAAAGGTCTCCAGCCCTGGTTCTGCATAGTGTTGGTTAACTTCTTTTTCATTTGGATTGATAGTTGATTATTGGGTTTGAAAAGGTACAATAGGCCAGAGGTTTGGATGTAGAAATTTTGTGGATGTAATGGGGTAGAAACATAATGTATCTTATTCATGTGTTTCAATGCCTTGGATACTGTGATACATAATATGTAAGTGACTATGGAAGAATATACAAGAATTTAAATGATTTAATGGTTATTGTATTTAATTTCCTTCCATAATGAATTGATATATGCTAATATACTAACTGCAGCAGTCTCTTCTGAATGGTCTTCCTAGGATAAGTATTGGACTCCATGATTTATAAAATATTTAATGCTTCTAAGAGCATAGCAGATTCCATCAGAGCTAAAATCCTCCTGTTTCTCTCTCTGTACCAATGCTGCCAGCCCTGTTCTCCAGCATTCTCCTACAAATTCAGTAGGACTCTGTCACCCTCGCCCAAGATTTTAGGATGAAATATTTCTAAACCTAATAGAATTGAAATTGGTAATGTGTAGGAGCAACTCTTTTAGATTTAGCAAAGAGACAAGAGAACACCTCTCAATTGCAAGACTTCATTTTGATTGCTACTTTGTTCTGCAATGTTCTAACCTAAAAACAACCAGTATGTTGCAAAGCTTTGAAATAACTTCAGTAAACGTGTTTCCTCATTTTTTGGCATTTACTTCCCACAACCACTTTTCATATGTCACTTTAATTATTTGATCCAGTTGCAAACCTTAAATGTAACTGCACACCTTATTGGCTATGTTTTTGTCCAAGTGTATAAGTAGTTGCATTTATTTTTCATATCTTTAGCTGGGGTAAACTTTTTCTGACACTCAACACAACTTTGTACTAGTCTCAATATGCTGTTTTAATTGATCACGTCCTCACTGTAGCTATTAAGAAATACCCAAGT
Organism: Stegostoma tigrinum; assembly: GCF_030684315.1. Taxonomy (NCBI): domain Eukaryota; kingdom Metazoa; phylum Chordata; class Chondrichthyes; order Orectolobiformes; family Stegostomatidae; genus Stegostoma; species Stegostoma tigrinum. Next base: position 40,028,506 of record NC_081363.1, read on the forward strand.
GTCACAAAGCTAAGAATTAGTCTAGGAGCTTGTGTTCAATTTTTAATCTATCTTAAATTTTAAGAACTTGACCAGGACTAAAATCTGTCATTTGCAATGTACTTTAAAACAATAATTGAAGTTATTACTGACTTCTGTATTCTTTGGTTCCTAACTCTTTGGTACATGATTCAGATATTGGATTTAAAAATCTAGTTTTAATTCATTACCTCTTATTCTGTAGGTTGCAATAAAAATTATTGACAAAACACAGCTGAATCCCACCAGTCTGCAAAAGGTAAGGACTGTGTATCTTGTTTTGAGTGCATGTTTTCTTTGAATTCCTTTAAGTTTTTAATGCTTCATTAACCTAACATGACTGGAATCTGAATATAGCTGAAGCTACATAAACGAGCCTTCATTAAGTATTAGCAGGCCAGTTTGCATTCTTTTTTTTGAAAGAACCTAATTAGCCTGATGTCCCTGATTTATTAAGTACAAGGTTTAAAAGCAGATGTGCTTTGCAGGAAAAATGATATTTGAAAAGTGTGGTAGTATAAAGTATTTTTGTGTTATTGTCTGTGACGGGTGATATAAGTTTTTGTTCAAATGGCATGTAAGTATTGCCAGCAACACAAGCTATTGTCCACACATAATTGCTCTTTAAGATGGTGACTCCTCACCTTGAATCATTGCAGTTCAATTGACAGATGTATGCTCAGTGCTGTTAGGAAGGTAGTTTGTCTTTTTAATCAGGGTGAAGCAGCAATCTACTTCCGAGTAGGCAGTAGAGTGTGGGAGCCACATGTGGATGGACAGATAGTCAGATCAGTGTGTATTTATATGTGCAAATCACTTGTAGAGTTTGGACTTTTGAAGTACTGGCATGTGCATTTTGCTGAGTGTTTAATGATTGACTAGTCTGTATTTCTGAAGCACTTTTTAAATGCCTGTATTAGAGAATCATCCTGATTGATCATGGAAACCTTTTTGCATTGAGTTTTGATTGGATAGTTAAAACTTTTATTTACTATGAGGTGGGGTATAGCTTGAGTCTCGTTTCAGTTTGCAGAAGTCCCAGTAAGATTTGATGTGAAGACAGTCTCCTCCTGAATGGTTCTAAATTGTCTCCTCCAGTGAGTGTTACCTCAACATAATTTTAGATTTCTAAATTCCAGAATAGAAGTGTTTGGTTAAACTTTGAAGGGGTTATTTAAAGCTGGGAAAGCATAATTTTGGGTGAGTAATCAATGAAAAGTCAATCAAGCTCTCAGCAATTTGAAGTAACTGTTAAGCCATGACTATAGACAAGAGAGAATTTTTCTAGTGTTTGAGGTGACAGGGTTGGGATAGACAGTATTTTACATTGTCTCAGTCTATCAAACTGAACACTGTGTAAATTTGCTCTCTAGTCTACTTGAATTTATTTTATGTAATAAACTTATTTAAAATCAGATCCACAACATTGCATGTTTGTTTCTGTGAAAGGCCACTTCTTTTAAACAATGTATCCAATCGAATTTCAGCTCTAAGTTCTGAATTGTTCAATTTAACATCCAGTAGGGGTCATAAAAGCAAGTTGGATGGATGGGAGCTTGTATGATGAAGTCTGCTTGGATTTTCAACACTTATTTGCTAAGTACCAGGTCAAACATTTCTACCCCAGAAAAGAGCACATGGTGGAAGGGGTAGCATATTAACATGGATTAAAGATTGGTTAATTAACAGTATGTGATAACTTTGCTCTCAAAAGGCCACTTAGTATCTTTTGGAATGCTACAAGAATCTGTTAGATCCTCAACTATTTAGAACTTACATCAATGACTTGGGTGAAGTGACTGAGCATTAAATCTTGCTGATCCCAAGATAAATGGGGAAAGTAAGTTGTCTAGAGCAGGTAAAGGTTCTGAAGTGGTGTACACGTTTGGCTGCATACAAAGACATGGTAAAGTTGCCATAGTCCTACTGGATCATAGGGCTGCTGTCCCATTAGAAAGGACTGGTGGTGGTTTAACCTAAAGTGCAAGAGGTTGAGGAGGAGAGTCCTTTATGGTAACTTTAGCTTGTGCAGGAATTGAACCTACACTGTCAGCATTGCTTTGTCTCAAACTAGACATCCAGCCAAACTGAGTGAAGCATGGCCCATGGACTACAATTTTGGAACTTGTGAACTTTTCAATTTTGATTGAAAAATTGGAGAGATGAGAGCTATGATACAGACTGATCTGGGGAGTCTTACATGCATCACTGTGTACTTACCCCCTTATATGGGGAAAGTTAAATTTTGACACCCATTGCAAAGAAATGGAATCTTAAAGTAGGGATGTTTTGCTGCTGTGCAGAGCCTTGGAGTCCACATCTGTGTAGTTTTGGCCTCTTTGGAAGAAGATATAATTTCACTCAGCAGTAAGGTTTATTTGCTTAATTTCTGTAATGAAAGACTTGGCTTTTGAATGAAGGTGGGGTAATTGGGTCTATACCAATTGCAGTCAAGAAGAATAAAGTGTGACTTCTATTGAAAGATCACCCTAGGTGGATATTAGGAGAATGCTTCCTCTTTGTGGGTGGTGTGGGAACAAGGCAGGGAAAAGTGTGAAAATAAGAGGTGTCCTTTTTAGGAATAACAGTTTCATTTGAGTCATTTTGTTTCTGGAAATTTTTGCCAGAAAGCATTGGATGCTGCGTCAGTGAATTATTTAAAGACTGACTTAGATTATTACATGGGAACTAAGAATTATGGGGCACAATAGGAAACTGAGTTGTCCACAGATCACATCGAGCTTGTGCTGCCATTTTGAGAGCCAGATGACATGTTCCTGCTCCTAACAAAAAAGATGGCTGGAAAAAACTCAACAGGTGTGGCAGTGTACGTGGACAAATCAGTCATTGTTCTGGTTTGAGTGGCCCTTCCTTGGAACAAGTCCTAACACCTATGTTCCCATGACAGGAAGGCTACGTGCAGGTGATTGGTATTCTTGTGTATCTACTGCCCTTGCCTTTTCTGTATAGTAGAGGCATTGGTTTGTAAGGCGCTGTTGGAGGAGAATTAGTTGCTGCAACCACCATGTATTGGCAATGGTGGCAGGGGGGAGCTTGTGGTGGTGCAGTATCCATGAAGTGTGTTGCTCTGTCCTGAGTGGTATCAAGCTTCATATTATTTCAGAGCTGCAGTCTCCTGCTGAAGGGGAGAATATTCAGTCACCCCTTCCTGTCTTGTAGTTTTTGTTTTTTTGCAGTCACTTGCTCTTGTATTTTGTAGTCACTGTATTTGAATAGCAGGTCCAGCCCAGCTAAGTTTGTGGTCCACTAAATAGCCCATGTTTTAGCTGCCACCATTTTTAGTTTTAAAGTTGATTGGAAGTTTAGATTCTGGTGTTTGAAATAAGTGCTGGACAGCAACTGTGGCATTAATGTTTTTCTTCAGCCTAACTGACCAAGCCATGAATGTACCCCAGTTTTGCTGCATACTGTCTCAAATGGCTTCAGTATTTAAGGAGTTGCAATTGGGATTAAACAGTGTAATCATCAGCTATTGTTTCACAAACTTTATGATGGAGGAAGGTCATTGAAGGACCTAAAACTGGGCCTTGGATGTTACTTCTAAGGACCTAGGGAACTTGTGCCAGTGGTATTGCCCCCACCTCTGAAACAGGAGGCCTGATCTCCAGTCTCCCTGTTCCATACCCTGTAATTACCTATTTTGTGTGTTTGATTGGACTGAGTTCTAAGTATAATGGCCTGGATTCATTCCACCTGTTCAGTAGGCATGTAATTACACTTCTGAGCAGATTCTCTTAGAAAAGATCTAGGGTCAATGTGGTATGATGGTAGTTGAGATGATTGGTTGTCAGGCATAAATATTTTCAGTTGTATGTTATAATACTCTGGTCTCTGAAAATCAGGAGGTAGTCACGCTCTCCCCTTGAATTCAGCTGTATAATCCCAAGTTTGGTTGAAGGTTGTAATGAGGCTGGTACAGAATGACCCCCCCGTCCCCTGCCCCTGCCATGGAACTCAAACTGAACACTTGAGTACTGTCATTGTCTTTCACGAATTTCCTGATGAGTAGACTCCATGATATTGGTGGATTGTCCTGCCTGAAAAGCTGATGACTTCATATCTGGGAACTTTTCTGCATGGCATTTGCCAGTGGTATAGCTACAGAAGAACAATCTGGGTAGATTTCAGTACAGCAACTGAGACATTGGATACAGCATAGATTATGGACCATGCCATTGTGCAACTGTTCCTTGATGTCCCAGAGAAAATTGAATTTGCATAAGTAGCAGCTGTGATGCCTGGGTTCTAAAGAGGAGGCCAAAATGCATCATCCACTCAGCAGCCCTGGCTGAAGATGGATATGGATGCATTAGCCTTGACTTTTTTAAACATTTGACTTTAATGTTCCAGGGTATAGATCCACTAGGAAGGATCAAGAGGAGGGAGAGTAGCATTTTTGATTAGGATAACATTAGAGCTCCCTTTTTAGGGAAGATATTTCTGGGGATATTTTGAAGTTATCTGGAACTGACTGTACTAGAGGCCCCACCTCCTAATAGTCAGTGGGAAATTGAGAATCAAATTTGTAAGGAGATCTTCTATCTTTAAGAATAATAGGGGGATTTTGGCATTCCCAGTGTGTTTGGAAAGTTAGTGTTAAGGGTTTAGATGAGAGGAATTTGTGTATACAAAAAAATTGATTCACTGTGGATGTCCCTATTAGGTGCAAAACTTTCCCTACCCTTGAAGTAAGGCAGGGCAGGTAACTCGTGTCAGTGGAGGAGCAGTCTGGGGGCTAGTGACCATAATTCAATTAGTTTTAAAGTGCCTAGTGTTAAAGCTCTAAATTGAGGAAGGTCATTTTTAAACAGTATTTAACAAAACTTGCTAAAGTTGGGGACTGGATGTTTGCAGGCCAGGGGATGGCTAGAAAATGGGAAGCCTTCAAAAATGAAGAGTTAAGAGACAGTATGGTCCTATTTAGTGAAGGGTAAGGCTGATAGGTGTAGAGAATGTTGGGTGATTTGAAGTTTGTCAACAATAAGAAAGCAATATTAAGTATAGATGACAGATCGAATGATTCTTAGAGTATAAAAGCAGTAGGTGGAAACTTGAAGGAAATTGGGAACACAAAGGACAATAGCTTTGGCAAATAGGGTTAAGAAGAATCCAAAGGGATTCTGCAATATATTTAAGGACAAAAGGATAATTGGGGAGAATAGGGTCCCTTAAAGATCAGCAAGGCTACTTACCTGTGGAACCACAGAAGGTGGGGGAGATGGTAAATTAATAATTTGCATCTGTTTACTGTGATAAAGGATATGAAAGATGGAAAATGAAATAGCATCCTCCTTGAAGTCTCCATATTACAAAGGTGGTGATGCTGGATGTCTTAATGCATAAAGGTGGATAGATGCCCAGGACTTGGTCAGGTGTACCCTAGAACTTGAGAAAGTACAAGTGATTGGGCCCTTAGACATTTGTATCATCAGTAGCCACCAGCAAGGTACTGGAAGACTAGAAGCTGGCTAACATTATGCCATTACTTAAGGAAGGTTGTAAGGGAAAGCCAGGGAACTATAAAGCAGTGAGACTGACAAGTGGTGGGCACGTTGTCACAGGGAATCATGAAGGAAAGATTTTCATGTACTTGGACCAGCAAGGACTGAGATAATCAACTCTAAGTGGGAAATTCTTGGTTTTTTGAGGTAGCAGAGGATTGAAGGCAGAGCAGCAAATCACCTTTATGTCCTTCAGTAAGGTGTTCAACAAAGTTCCTCCATGGTAGACTGTTTAGCAAGGATAGCTCACATGAAATAGAGGGAGAACTAGCATTTGGATACAGACCTGGCTCAAAAGTAGAAGGCAGGGGTAGTGGTGGTGGGTTGCTTTCAGACTGGTGGCCTATGACCAGTAGTGTGCCACAAGGATTGATGCTGGGTCTGCTGCTTTTTGTAATTTGTATAAAATTTTTTGATATTATCATAGGTATGTTTAAGTTTGCAGATGACACCAACATTGAAGGTGTAGTAGACAATGAAAGTTACCTTGATACAACAGGATCTCAATTGGGTGAGTCAGTAGATCAGAGTGGCAGATGGGAGTTTAATTTGGATAATTGAGGTGCTGCATTTTGGAAAGGCACATTGGGCAGTGCTTGTAAGCAGTATGATCCTGGGGAACATTGCTGAGCAGATTCATAGTTTCTTGAAAGTGGATTTGCAGGTGGATAGGATAATGAAGGCATCTGGTACACCTGCCTTTATTGGTCAGTGCATTGGGCATAGGAGTTGGGAGGTCATGTGGCTGTATGGGGCATTGGTTAGGCCACTATTGGAATAGCACATGTAATTTTGGTCTCCCTGCCATAGGAAGGATGTTAAGATTTACAAGGATGTTGCCAGGGTTTGAGCTGTAGGAAGAGACTGAGTAGATCAGGGCTATTTTCCTTGGGGCATCAGAGGCTAAGGTGACCTTTCATAGAGGTTTAGGGGCATGGATAGGGTAAACAGACAAGGACTTTCCCTGGGTGGGGAGTGCAAACCTAGAGGGCATGGGTCTAAGGTGAGGGCAAGATTTAAAAGGGATCAAAGTGGCAACACTTTCCATGCAAAAGGTGGTGCCTGTATGAAATGAGCTGCCAGAAGAAATGGAGGCTGGTACGATAACAAAATCTAAAAGGCATCTGGATGGGTATATGAATAGGAAGGGTTGAGAGATATGGGCCAAATGCTGGCAAATGGACTAGATTTATTAGGGATATCTCCTTGATAGGGATGAGTTGGACTGAAGGGCCTGTTTCCATGCTGTGTATCTGACATGCTGGTCTTAACAGTGTACAGCTTTCTACAGTTTTAGTTGTTCACTGGCATTTGTGACAAGATATGACAGCTATGCTGAGCTTTGATCTGGTCTGTTGTCTGCAGGATTGCTTGACTTCGTCGCGTACTGCTGTCCATATCTGGCATGTGTAGTTGTCTTATTGGGGTACCAAATTCAGGCACACCGTTTGCAACTCTGGACCAAGATTACTGTGCAGTATAGGTCATCTTTTAAGGTAGGATGTAAATTCTGTAATAGCAGCTCAAGATTTCACACACTAATACCTCAAATGTGTGGGTTGCCATCAGGAAAAGTTGGATGAACTAGGTTTATATCTAGTGGGTTAGAGTAAGAGATGACTTGTTTTGAAACACAATCCTGAGGAAGCTGCTTAAATATGGTGAGGATGCTTGCTGTTCTGGGATTTGCTGTTAAGAATAGGTGCTCTGCTCTTAACATAGAGATGAGGCAGATTTTTTTGAGTCTGTGGAGCAGTCTGTCTGAAAAGTTGGCAGCATAGCCTTGATCATTCAAGTCAGAAGTAGGTGAGGAATTAAGTTACTGGTCTAGGTGGAAATGTGATTTGACACGATGGTCAGGTCAAAAGAATTTGTGAACTCAAGCGTGTGTGATTTAAGCATGTAAGTTAGAACTTGTGTACTCTTAAGCTGGCACAAAGAAATGCAAGGACTTCCTAGCCAAGCTAGGACTAGTTTAGCTAATTGTATTTTGATCTAGTACAGAAGGAGACCATTCTTTTGGAGAACTGTCTAATTCCACTCTTGTTTTGTTCTTTCGCCCTAAACTGTTTATCCTTTTTTCACTTTTCAAAGTTGGTAGTGAATCTTAAGTTAGCAGGTCTTGGTCACTTCTCGGCCATTTTTGAGCAAAAAAGTTCAATTTGCTCTGATTCCTTTGCAAGTTATCTAAAATCATTGTAACCTGATTACTGACATGAGACAGATGAGATGATGCTTCTAATCAAAACACTTCATGAATTTGAATTTATTAATCTCTTGTCTGAATTCCTTCATGTATGATATCATTATGGTCACTTTTGTCAATGCTTTTTAACACCTGAAATGTTATTTGAAGTGTGGTGTCCAAAATTGAACATTACCTCACTTGTGGTCTAACCTGTGTTTGTTCCTTTCAGCAAAACCACTGCCTTAGCGTTCTCTTATTTCTCTCAATTAAAGTCATGTATACATTTTTCAACGACTGACATAATTGTCCTGTCAGGTCTGTGTCCTGCATATCTTAAAATTGTAACTGTTTATTTAGATTTAAATGGGTTATTCTTTATGACCAAAATGTATCCTGTCACACTTGTGACAGATGAAATATAACACTTTATCTGAGGTCTTAAGTCTCCTGCTACTCCATTGTTTAATATTTTGCCTAATGTCATCTCCCCACTTTGCAGATAGGATATAATTTCACATCCATCTGAAGAGATTTGAAAAGAAAAGCAAAACACTTGCATGCTGTGTTTCTGACAGGAAGACTTGAAGCTTTCCACTTTTTCAAGTTTTAAATAGCTCTGCTGTTTTAAAAAGTTGTGTGCACACATGTAGTGTTTGGCTTTTACTGAACTAACAGACCCAATGAGGCCATAATTGGGAAGATTACAAGTCTGTAAATTGCTGTTTTGGTTTCTAACTTCTTTGGTTAAACATAATTTTCATTGGAAATCTTCTAATGGGTAGATGAAATGGCACAATGAGCTGATGGAATTGGTTAAGTGTGGTGAAGTTTTGGGGGCAAAAATTTTATAATTCAAAAGCTATGCTTTGTGCTAAAAATGAATTGTCAATAGATTTGAGTGGAAACCTCTCAAACTGAAGTGAATGAATAATTTTAGCATTGATTTTGGGACATTAGATTCCCTACAGTGTGGAAACAGGCCCTTTGGCCTAACAAGTCCACAGCACCCCTTGAAGCATCCCCCTATAACCCACAGACCCCTGAATACTACGGGTAATTTGGCACGACCAATCCACCTAGCCTGCACATCTTTGGACTGTGGGAGGAAACCCATGCAGACACAGGGAGAAGGTGCAAACTCGACACAGTCGCCTGAGGCTGGATTCTAACCTGGGTCCCTGGTGCAGTGAAGCTGCAGTGCTAACCACTGAGCCACTGCTGCCCCTGATGAAGTTAATGACTATACACTTTCAGAATTTTTTCCTTTAATGCAATGGAAATGCTACTACACAGACCTAGAAGAAAGGTCAATTATGTTGCTATGAAACTTTAATCTGAAGCAATGATTTTTTTTTAACGGAACAAGTTTGTTAGGAAGCTAGTTTCTTCACACCAACTGTAGCTGGTAGATTGAGGAACCAATTCTCAACATTGACATAATTGAGCACAAACCTACTTTTTTTAACTTTGAAGTTCAAAATTCATTCACTATGAAGAAGTGGAAAGGCATCTCCACAGATTGCCATCTATATTCCTAGACCTGCTTATGAAAGGCCAGCATTCTGTATTTGTCTCAAATTTGAGACTAAAAGATTTAAATCTAGTATAACATAGTACTGTTTGACTGCAGTTATCTTTGCAGAAATACCAAGATGATCAATAGAATGTGACTAGGGAGGCAACATGTTCCTGGAACTTTGGAGCCAGTTGTAGTGTGCTACGAACTTGTATGTGTCTTAGTTGCATCTAAATGAGGCTGGGACCAATAATATCAGTCTGACCAATGTTTTGAACACTAGTATAAACCATGTGCTGCCCTTTCTATTGCAGAGTAGGTGAGAATACCAGAAAAGAATGTGAACTGGGTGAATGGCAAAAAAAATCAAAGCCAACTGATTTGTCAAAATGTATTTTAAATAAAGCCTTGCATTTTTATTTATAGCACCTTTTTCAACTAGTGTTTAAATGCTTTACAGCCACCTAAAGTTTTTAAAGTTCTTTTCATAACATAGAAAATGCAGCAGTTATTTTGTGCATTATTGCATTGCTTTTGTGGCAGCTTGCAAATGACCAGCTATTCAATATTGGTGAGAACATTGGGAAAACATTTCTCAAAATAGTACATAAGGGAGATGGGCTTTAAGAAACAGTCTGAAATATGCCACCTCTGACAGTATAGCAGTCTTAAACTGCAGGAGTATCACCCTAAATTTACAACGAATAAAATTGACTTAGTGTAGCAACTTGTATTTGCAAGGGAATGGGACGAAGGATTCTGGCTGTGATGTACTTGGGATGGATAGACAAAGAAATAACAGGCATATTACGTGTAAATGTAGGCATTGAGCTTTCTGTAGGGTCCTAAAGCCTTAGAAATGGTATGGCAGATGTTCATAACTTAATCAGCAGTATAATTCCTATGTAGAGATTGGAGAAGTGAATATGAAGGGGAGACATAATTGAAGTTTTCAAAATCCCTCAAATATTAAATTGTGAATGCATAATTGTGTACCTCTAGAAAGAATTTGGCTGAATTGCTTAAGTAACATTAGAATTAAAGATCCATTGCCCTTGAGCATGGTCATGGGAGCGCTGCCTTTGTCAACCAGGGTGCATAGACTTGGAATTTCCAGTATTTCCTGTCATTGGTGTGTTTAGGTAGCCTACAAATCACCCTCATTATAATTTTTCACACTTGAAGTAGATTGCATTGCATTTAAATTTGTCCACTACTTTTTCATTCTGACACAATCGATTGTCTGGAGCAAGGAAGTCATCCAGCTGTTTAGAGTGGAAACTTTCAGACCAAAACCTAGGAAGTAACGCATCCTGTTTTGTGATCTTTTTTTGATTTAATTAAAATGCAAATAAATTAAATCCCATTCTAGACTAAAAGCTTTTTAAAAAAAGGCCTGAATGTTTTCAGCAAATGAAGGAAGTAGTGCATCAGATTTCCAAAATTAGCATTTCTGGACCAAAGATTATATTATAATAAAAATTCAGTAATCCCTTAATGTTTTCAGTTTAAGAATTGCAGGCACATTCATTTCATCCAAGTATTGATTGGTAATTTTCATCTACCAAGACTGTAGTAATGCTGAGACAGCAGTGCTAACCACTGAGCCACCATGCTGCCTTTGCAGTGGATCAAATTAAACTGCTTCATGACCTAACCCTTAACTTCTAACCTATGCCCTCATGCAGTTTTGAGAATGTTATTCTAAATTTAAATATTTAACTACTGTTTGCATATTTATTCATGTCCACAGGATCACACTTATATTTTGCAGTGAAACCACAATTTCAGAATTGTTCAATTTCCCAGAGTGATCTGGTTTCTTCCCAGTCTAAAGATGTGCGGGGTAGGTGGATTGGCCATGCTAAATTTGCCTGTAGTGCCCAGGGATCTTGGGTTAGATGGGTCAGACAAGGGGAATGGGTCTGGGTGTGATGTTTGCAGGGTGGTGTGGACTTGTTGGGTTGAGTGGCCTGCTTCCACACTGGAGGGATTCTGAATCCATGGGGAAAACCCACCATTTTGGGATAGCACTGAATGACTGATAAATGGTTAGATTTCTGGGTTTAACTAGGGTATTGGCAGTTGCTACAATTTGTTTTAATGCAGCAAATGCTGGCATTTATAACATTTTTCTTTGTTCAGTTTTCTAAACAATTGAATTACTGTTTTCAAAAATCATCTGATTGCAAGGTTTGAAGAAGGATTCTTAAAGAAAATCACACTAAACCTACCTATAACTTGGTTTTCTTTGCCTTTTGCAGTTTTGTTTACACTTTTTTTTGCTTATGGTGTGGACTTGTTGGACTGAAGGGCCTGTTTCCACACTGTAGGGAATCTAATCTTACTAGCTCAAGCCCATCATAAACATGTGAATGCTATTGGTTCTATTCCCAGAGCTGTCAGCACAAAGCCTGTACCAGCTACACCTGTGCCCCTAGTTGTGTTAATGTCAGTATGAATTTTTGATCTTTACTTCTGAGCACAATCTCTAGTTAAACTTCTGAAACAGTATTTCTCTATGTAGTGGAATTGAGCTCTTTATCTAGTGATTGAAAAACAGCTGGAGAATGAATTTCTTTATTTTCAAAGGAAGTTGTACATTGACTAACAAGTGTTTCCCCCAGAACAAGAGCCAAGCCTCTTGTCATGTGATCCATGTTTTCTCATGATTTAAAAATACAATTTCAGAATTGCTCAGTTCAAATGCAAAACCTATCTAGCCTAACTTTTTAAATACTAAATTCCTGGAAAACTCCAATTCTGGTAATGGTAATATTTCAGGTCCAGTGACCTTGTTCAGAATTTTTAGCAAGGAAAAAGTTGATTTATATGCTGAAAATGAGGTATGGGTAAAATTGAACTATAGATGGGGAGGAAGTGAAAACAATTGGACAAAGGACTGGGTTAAATGTCAATAGTGTGGAGCTGGAGGAACACAGCAGGTCAGGCAGCTTTCTCCAAAGAAATGAGTAAAGATCAGATTTGAGCTCAATTAGTAGCTGACAATGGTTTGGTCATGGTAGCAGCTCATGTGATAAGATCCATTCAGGTTGGGGTAGGGACATGAGAAAATGCTCAGGCTCTAAAGTTATTCAACTGTATGGAATCCTGCAGGGTCCCTAAATAAAAAGCGAAATGCTATTCTTCCAGCTTGTGCTGAGCTTAGGCAGAGCACTGCAGCAAGCCTGAGGTTGGCTAGGAACCTGGTAGTGTTTGAAGAGGCCAGCAGCAAGGAGCTTGGTCTGCACACGTGTACACTGTACATATACCAACTGTTTCCAAGCTACAGCCAGTTCTGCAGAAGGGTCACTAGACCCAAAATGTTAATCTGCTTTCTCTCCAGATGTTAGAGCTGCTGAGTTTTACCAGCATCTGCAGTTTTTGTAGTTTTAGGCTTGATACACGTGTGTAATCTCTGACCATTTGACCAATACTAGACATCACCTGTGTTTTGAATTTGCATTCTTAGAATACCTTGTATACGTTTTTAATAATCATAAGCAATAGCTTAAGGAAAGATGGTTGAGTGGGTGTTAGATGAGAGATGATTAAGGGTGTTTGAGGTAAATATTCTGGGAAAGTGATCTTGAGGATGGAAGAAGGTGACACACTGAAGGACTATAGTAAGTGGCAGCAAGCCAGAATTAATACTGCATAATTGCACAGTAGTCCATTATTATTCTCTCCCAAGTGAATTCTTGAGTGACTATAGGATCTTGATAGCAAAGAGGTGGTGGTTGTATAATCTTTTGCGATGAGATATCTGGTTGATAGGTGACCAGGCACTGGGTGTTCAAAACTCAGAACCTTTAACAGTGGAAACAACTGGGTGACTAGAGGCTAAATGAGGAGAGATTGAAAACAGAATTAGTTGAGCTGTTGAGTAGGCCAACAAGATGAAAACATTGAAGGACTTAACATGAAAGTACTACTGGATACAGAAGTTTGAAGTTTGTTGGGATGACCAGGCACTTCATTTTACCATCACACTGATTTCATTGCTTTCTTACCTAATTGTGACAAGTAGGTCACTTGTCAGAACAAATGAGGTAATGCAGCTCTGACACAGCAGGTTTTCAAAGATTATGATGATTACAGAATCTATACCATAAATTTGCATTATTAATGCTATACTCAGGACAGAATATTCCACCTATGACTATAAAGCTGACTTTTTTCTTAAGTTAATGCAATGCTGAACCTGGTCAAGGAAGCAGTAAAATCATAAGGTAGATATACAATTGCATGTATCTGTACAACATTAGCAAAGTTTTTAATGTTATCAGAATGATCTACTAATTTGATTTTAATATGCTTCATAGGTTAAGCAGGTCAACAAAATTTGTAAAGTTGCAATACTTAGTCTGTTGGTGACCAAAGTGTGGGAAGAGACCTTCTGAGAAAAACATTCAGTGGACAATTCAGCTGAATCAGCCTGATTTCATAGAATCCCCAGTGTGGAAACAACTTGGCCATTCAGCCCTCTGAGCATCCCACCCAGACCCATCCCTGTAATGCTGCATTTCCTGTCTAATGCACCCAACCCACATCCATGAACACTGACAAATTAGCATGGTTGATCCACCAAACTTTCTCACGTTTGGACTGTCAGGAAACCAGAGCACCTGGTGGAAACCCACGCAGACACTGCAAACCCCACACAGTTGCCAGAGGTAGGAAATGAACCCAGGTCCCTGGCACTGAAGCAGCAGTGCTAACCACTGAGCTACCATGCTACCCAAACATTAAAATAAGAAGTGGAAAATCATGCAAGAGGAGCAAAGTGACTGAACACTCAGCAAATTTTGCTTTTTTAAAAACTCTTTTGGGAGTATAAAGACTAACTAGCTAATGTTAAAGGGAATTGAAGTCTTCAAATGGTCATATGGTAAAAGGGTGACCTTTTAAAGGAAGAATAGGACCCCTTTATGAATCTAAAAGGGGAATGTTCTCATGGAGGCAGGAAGCATTTGCTGAGGTGTTAAATGAGAGCTTTGGATCTCTTGATCAAGGTACAAAATCCTCCTTTTGTGGAAGGAGGAGATCAAAAACAGACTGCTGAAGAGTCAGCAGGTCTGGCAGCATGAAAAATTCTCTATTTTGCATAGATACTAATACATGCTGAGTTTTTTTCACAATTTGTCAATTTTTGGGTTCAAATTTCCAGCATCCACCATACTTTTAATTATTGAAGAGGCGATCATTCTGACACTTCAGGGTTTCAAAATTGATGTGGGTGAGAAGCATTAGGTTGTCAACATCTAGAGTTGACCAGGCAATTGGACTGATGGAATACATTAAAGGAGGCTTTAAGGAAGTGAATAGCAATTGCAGAGGCATCTGGCCATAACTTAATAGTTCTTGTGATCTGTCATTCCAAAGGATGACAAAATTGCAAATTTTAAACAACTTCATTTAAAAATGAGGCCAAGTGCAGGCCTGTCATTTGACTTTGGTAGTGGGGAAACTTCTAGAAATGATTTGGGATATGAATAGTCAGTCACCCTGTTATTTCAGTCACCCCTCAGTGTCTGATGCTCTGAAATTGGTACAGACATGAACAAGCTGCTGCAATGGGTGGATCAGTGGCAGATGGAATGAGATGTACAAATTGATTCCTTCTTTTGATAGGAACAATCAATGTAGAGAATATAAAATAATATATTTCTAACATTGTAGGATTGCAGGTGTATGTGTATTATCTGAAGGTAACAACTGAGCTGTTAATGACAGCTTGTTCCAGACTTTAATAGGTATGGAAGTAAGTTTTCTGAAACTTGTATGGAATAATGGCTTGGCCTTGACTGTCATACTGTACAAAAGGTATGATGGCATTAGAATGCAGAAAAGATCCTCAATCACAAGTACAGTGGAGAATTTTAGGCATTTAAAATTCAGGGGCTGAGACAGTAGATTGGGGGCATTCAGAATAAAAGAACACATTCAAGTCATTAGTCAACAAACCAATGGCATCATGGAAAATTATTCATGGGGAGAGGAGTAGTTAGAATCTGGAATGCATTGCCTGAGTATGTTGGAAACAAGTGGAATGTCTCAATTGAGGAAATTTGATTAATCAAAGTTGTATGCAAGAGAAGATAGGATGGGATAGCACTGCAGTTTCTGCATAGAACTGGTGCAGACATGACTGCAAATGAGAGGGATGTTATGGATGTAACAGTTGAGCTGTTTTGATTTTTCAAAATTTGTAAGGCAATTCCAAGGTTTGGAATTTGGCAACTTGGAAACTGCTTGGTCACTGAAAAGCAGTGAAGATTGTATAAACATAGATGGTGTATATTCATTTTATTTCTTGTGTAGAGTTAATGACAAACTAGAGTATGTGAGCAGCTTGTATTATCTCAGAGCAGACCACTAGATTAGATTCCCTACAGGATGTAAACAGGCCCTTTGGCCCAACAAGTCCACACTGCCCCTTGGAGCATCCCACCCAGATCCATCCCCCATAACCCCCACATCCCTGAACACTATGGGCAATTTAATATGGCGGATCCACTCAGTCTGTACATCCTTGGACTGAGAGGAAACCGGAGCACCTGGAGGAAACCCTTGCAGACACGGAGAATGCGCAGAGTTTGCACAAAGTCACCTGAGGCTGGAATCAAACCTGGGTCCCTGGTGTTGAGGGGCTGCAGGGCTAACCACTGAGCCACTATGCTGTCCCAAAAGCAAAAATTTAAATAGTATCAACTGATTAAAACAAGGTTTTATCCCCTCATTCCTTCATTGAAGTCATAAATTGATTTATTAAGACCTAAATACTTTGAGACAACCTTTTTAAACAGGCTGGGTAGAGGAATAACTACATCGCTATCCTTGCTTGATTCAGTAGATGCATTAAATTAAATTTTCCTTTTTTGAAATTATTTCATTGATAAGATTGAACAAAAGTTCCCAAATTAAATTGCAGTCTCTGGTTACATGGCTTAATTTTTATGAACTTGGCTTTTGAGGCTACAAAAATAGGTTTGAGAAGTAGGCTTTCATAGAATCCCTACAATGTGGAAACAGACCCTTTTTTGGCCCAAAAGTCCACAGCAATCCCCAGCCTCCCATCCTCCTATCACCCATCTAATCTACATATCCCTGAATACTATAGGCAATTTAGCATGGTCATTGCACCTACCCTGCACGTCTTTGGACTGTGGGAGGGATCCAGAGGAAACCCCCACAGACATGGGGAGAATGGCTGGAGATTACACAGTTGCCTAAGCATGGATTCAAACCTGGGTTCCTGGTGCTGTGAAGCAGCAGCACTAGCCACTGTGTTGTCCTTGTATGTATTACTTTGCAGATGGATCAAATTAATCACTTTATTTGACCTAACCCTTTTAACCATACCCTCTTGCAGTTGTTTTGAGAACATTATTCAAAATTTAAATATTCAACTACTCTTGCATATTGTGTCCATAGGACCACATTTCTCTCTTACAGGGTGAAACCACAGTTTAATCCTTGGGCATTGGATCTGTCTAGTTAGTGTTTTTCCTTTTGGCAGTTTCTTGAACCTGAATGAAACAAGTTTGCATCAATTGTACAGTCTGCTAGCATCACCTGACTTAATGTAGGTTGCAGGTGAAGCCTGATGCTGCTATTTTGTGTAATTGTCTTTTTGCCTTATTGGCTTTCCAGTAGAAAAGAAATGCTCAGCACTTGCAGCTGCAATTGATTTGGTGCCAAAAGATAGTGTACCAAACATATTTCAGCAATTTTCCCTGCAAATTTTAAATATTTTTATGATCTGTTTCTTATTTCTTGGATAATTGATGCTTCCTAGCATAGTTCATTTTGCCATTGACTGGGCCTAACACAGCCAAGTGCTGCCATGCTCTTGTGATCTACAAGCACTTATTCTCAAAACAGTTAATTTCCTCATGCTGAAATATTTTCATCTAAGATTGAGCTGTGTGGCTGATGTGCCTAAAGTATTTTCACTTTTCTCAACAGCCTGAATTTTTAAAATGTCACAAGGATAAATCTTTGTGATGTATGCTGTAGTAAATGAGCTTTGTAATGAAAGCTAACAGATTAAGATAAACAGTCTTTTAAAATGGCTCCCAGAAGCCATGTGACTACCCACGCGCATTCAACTAGTATTAGTCATATTTCTCTTTTGCATGAAGAGATACCAAGGTTTATTTTCGATTCATTAGATATTGAGGGGTAAATAACTTGGCCTCCCTATTTGAATTCCAATTCCACCATCTGTGCTCCACCCAGAACTTTACCTGGATCTCAAAATAGCCCAGCAATAATGCCACTAGGCCATTGCCTCCTTATTTGACTCAGAGGCTCAGTGGTTAGCACTGCCTTATGGCACCAGAGACCCAGGTTCATTTTCACCCTTGGGCAACTGTCTCCTGGAGTTTACATGTTCTCCTCCATAGTCCAATGTTGTGGAGGTTTGGTGAATTGACCATGGGAAGTGTGGGGTTATAGGGATGAGTGTTTCTGGTTGCAATGCAGTTCAGATTCATTTTAGATTTGTTGGATTCTATTGTATTGTAGTTCTTCTGACATCCAGATCCTTGGAACTGCTCTCAACAGAATGCAGTATTGTCTATTCATTAGCTGGACAATTTTGTCTGCAATGGTTTCTTTTTTCCTGCTGCCATGCTATTCCCCAAATTCCTTCCCCCCCCCCCCCCCCCCCCCGTCCCCATATATCCTTGACCCTCCTGTTTCTCATTAGCTCACTTCCCTCAGTGACATCATTGGAAAGCCCAACATTAGTTTTCAGTGTATGTTGGAGCAAACTGCTATGTGGTATTACCACTTTGAGCTGCTGCTACCAGTCCTCTTTTTCAAGTATGGGAAACACCAGTGTCTGCATGGTCCAATAACACATAAACTACTTCCTGTTTTAACTGGAAATGTCTCTTGCAGTTAACACAATACAGTTTATTGCACCCATTTCCAGCTTGTGTTAGGGAGTCTTCTCTTTCTCTTGTTGTGGAAAGTGGGCATTGCTGGATGGGTCTGTATTCATTGCTTGTGCCTAATGCTCATGTGAACGTGGTGGTGAGTGCTTTCTTGAACAGCTACAGTCCATGTACAAAATTGACCCTTGGAGGGAATTCCAGGATTTTTTGAATCAGTGACACTGAAGGATTGTTATACTTCCAGTCAGGATGATGAGTGACTTGGAGGGAAATGTGCAGGTGATGTTTCAAAGCATCTGTTGCCCTTGTCTGTCTAGATAGAAGTTGGAAGACTTGGTTATTTGTGACAGTACATTATGTAGATGATATCACTGATACTGAGCATTGAAGTGTGAATTATAACTAAACATTTAAAAACCCATCTGGATGGGTATATGAATAGGAAGGGTTTTATTGGTTATGGGTCAAGATTAAGTTAAGCTATCTGATTGGCATAGATGAGTTGAACCAAAAGGCCTGTTTCTGTGCTGTGCAATTCTCACTTGGTGTATCATGCTGTTCCAATAACAAAAGATTGTAACAAGCCATTGAGGGTAACAACTGATCACAATTAATTGCTTCCACAAAAATACGATGAGCCTGTTTTCCAAACCTTGATTAACCCATTACTTTCTATAGAAGCAAACACAATGTTGTAGAAATTCAGGTCTGACTATATCTGTGGAGAGGCAAAAACAGTTAATATTTCAGGTCCAGTAAAAATCTTAAACTTGTTCTGAAAGCTCTGTTCTGAAGGGGTATTGTACTGGACTAGAAACATTTTAACTCACTCCTCCCTCCCACAGTTGCCAGACTTGCTGAGTTTCTTCTTTTTTATTCATTTCAAATTTGCGAAATCAGTATTTTGCTTTCACTTGCTGTGGAAGCCTGATTGCCCATTTGGGACAGCAGCCGTTTTTATACATAAACTGAGTTTCTGTGAGCAGTCATTGTGTACAGATGCCTCCTGGTGAATCATCTGAACACCAACATGAAAACGGGGCAGTAACCCAGGCTAAACAGCCACACCTATAAGTGTGGGGACTTCATTCACTACCAAAAGCTATTCAGCTGAGCCCACCTGTGGGAGCTGCCTTATTTATCCAGCTGTAAAAGTTATCACAGTTGCTGGCTGACTTCAAGTTTTCAATCCCTTCAATTATTTAAAATCTTCTCATTAGCCAGGCTTCTGATGAAGTAAGGAATGTGGCCTTGATTTCATCCTCCCAACACTTTATCCTTCCTATTCTAAGTTACATTTCTATACATATCTATGTTTCTGTCACAGATTGATCTTTGTCTTATTTGAAGAATAAAAATATGCTGTCTTTAATTGATATACCCTGCCCCCTTTTAATCCTATGTACAAATTCTGGAGGTATATCTGTGTGGTCTAGACCATTAAACCTATCTTGTACCAAATTTTTAAAAATTTGGTACAAAAATGCTCAGTATGGAGATTAGTGAACATTTTGGTGTTACAGACAGTTGAAAGTATGTCCCTTCAATAAGTTTCCCCTTGTAGATTAAGCATGGTTGTTACAGCTCAGTCACATGTTAAATTCCTATTGCCACATCCTCCCATTGAAAAGCAGGGCTCTGAAGATGCCATAATGTTGATTTACAGCCATCTCCACTGCCTATTAGCCTGACTGTTCTAAATTTTTACTTGCTTTTTTCAATGATTTGGAAATGCTAAATCCAAAGCCTGAAATTAGGTTTTAACTACCCTGTGTAGTCATGTTAACCCAACACTGGAGACACAAAATTGTACAAAAGCAAATGTACACTGAACTGATTAAATGCCAGTTGCAGCCTTAGTTTTTTGATTTAGGAAACACACATTTCATAATTCTATTGAGCTCTAGGGCACACATTGCATCCGAACAATCTGAAATGTTTTTAAACAAACTTACCCTCTAGGCACTTATTGTAATTTTGGATTTTGTCAGTTAAAATTTGCTCATGTTTTAATTAGTAATACCTGAGTCATGGCTTGACATCTCATGCAAAGCAGCCTGCTTGATTGACATCTTATTCAAACCTTTAAATGTTTACTCTCCTCCACTGACATACTGGTAGGGTTGTGTACACTATGTAGAAAATGTAGTGCAGTAGCTCTACTCTAAAACCTGCAGTCTCTTCCCAAGAAAGGCAAGGGGGAACAGCCATTTAAGAACAATACCTTGTAAAAGAGAATTGTTTAAAAACATGTGAACCATCAATATAGTGAAAGCAGAAGTAATAATATCAATGGGAGCTGGTGTCTTCTATTGGAACCTGACTACTGTCTAAGTCAGCATTGATGTGCTAATTCAACTCTACCCCTGTTTCCTGTCTGAGCTAGGATCAGAGGTAGACCACTTGACTGCTCAAACCTGCTTCACAATGGCTGAGATGTGTGGAGCTGGCTGAACACAGCAGGCCAAGCAGCATCTTAAGAGATGCTGCTTGGCCCGCTGCGTTCATCTAGCTCCACACTTTATCTCAGATTCTCCAGCATCTGCAGTTCCCATTATCTCTGTTCACCATGGCTGACCTTTGTTTCTTACAATAATCTTATTCCCTTGCGCTTTGAATCTTGATCTACCTTATCCTTCATGATTTTAATGATCTTGCCTCTGCCACCTGCTGAGGCACCATATCTGGGGAAATATGGTAATATTCACAAACCTTGGAGGAAAATAAATTTTGCATCTCTGATCTGATCTGCCTTGCAAATCTTTGAGGGGGTGGGGGGGAGGGAAATTGTCCTAGTTTTGTATTCACCCAAAGAAACAACTTTCCACATCCACTTTCAAGGCTGTTCGTGAGCTTTATACTTCAGTCATGGCATCCCTTTTTTAAGCTAAACTCCAGTGGAAGAGTCCAAACTGTACAACCTTTCTTCATGAGACAGCCAGTTACTACAGGTATCAACTTAGTAAACCTCCTGGGTGACCTTCAGTGTAATTACATGCATCCTTGGATAAGATCAAAACTGCACACAGCCTTCAAGATATAACTGAACCACAATATCCCCTAATTTTATGTTCAATTCCTGTTTTAGTAATGGATTGTATTCCATCAGCCTTAATTACTTTCTGTACTTGCAGAAGAAAACTTGGATCATTTATTTAAGTGACTGCTGGACATGCACATGGACAGCAGTGAATTGAGGGGAATGTAGATTAGGTGGTTATTTTTGGATTAGGAATATTCCACGGCACAACATGGGCCGAAGGGCCTGTACTGTGCTGTACTCTGTTCTGCTGTGAATTCTCTAGTACTTCCAGTTAAGTAATAGTTTTTATTGGTCCTTTTTTGCTGCCAGAGTGACCCCCTTCACAATTTTTTGCCATTTTGTATTCCATCTGCAAGTTGTTTGCCTGCTAACTCAACTTTTCTGTATCTGCTTGCAACCTCTTTGTGCACTTTCTTCCCTATTGTCACCTGCCCAATTTAGCTAGTATGCCTTCCCTTCTTTATCTAAGAAATGGATATAAATTGGAGAACGTTAAATCCCCAATGCAACTCCCTGCAGAATTCTGTTCAGTGCATACTGTCTCTTGCCAGTCAGCTAATCCTCTATTGATGCTAATACATTACCCCCACATCATGAGCCTCTACTTTATGCAGTGATTTTTGTGGCCCCTTGTTTCAGGCCTTCTGGCGATCCAAGTGCAATTTATCTACAGCTTCCCCCCGCCTTATCTACAGTGTGTTAATCCTTAAAAACTTGTGATTTTATTGTCGTGTACAAAAATGCATTCAACAGTCTCATGGCAGGAAAGCAGCTGTTCCTGAGTCTGCTTGTATTCAGGTATATTCTGCCTGACAGAGGTTGTAGGAATTAATGACCAGGGTGCAATGGGTCTCTTGGCCACCTACCTGCAGCAGCAAACTGTGTAAATGGAGTCTGTGGATGAAAGGCTGCCTTCCATGATGGTCTGGGATGTGCACACCATCTTCTGTAACTTCTTATGGTCCTGGGCAGAGAAATTGCCATACCAGGCCACTGCATCCAGACAGTATAGAACATAGAACAGTACAGCACAGAACAGGCCCTTCAGCCCACAATGTTGTGCCGACCATTGATCCTCATGTATGCACCCTCAAATTTCTGTGACCATATGCATGTCCAGCAGTCTCTTAAATGACCCCAATGACCTTGCTTCCACAAGTATGCCTTCAATGGTGTATCTATTGACATTAGTGAGGAACCCCTCTTTATGGATATACCACATTTTTCCTGAGGAGGCTAAAACACAACTCTCCATCTTGACAAAGCTGTTCTGATTGTTCCTGCTAGCCTTTATTTGAAGTGCCTAGCTCCTTGATCAATTCCAAACTTTCCCCACAACAGATGTCAAGCTAACTGGCTGACCAGTTCTGTTTTCTGCTTCCCTCCTATCTCAAATGAATTATACTTGCTGTTTTTTCCTAGTCTGCTGGAACCTTTCCAGAATCTAGTATTTCTTTAAGTTAACACCAATGTATCTAGTTTCTCTCTAAATTTAAAAAATGTTAGTATGGCTCTTGTTGACCCACTTTTGTAGGCAGCATTTCCCTTGATAGTGATTTCACAGTTCTTTTCTCAACTCCTGATTGTGTTTACTTGTTACTGCATCTTTTTTTAGTCTAAAGATAGGCAATATATTTGTCAATTTCTTCTTACATTTCCTTTATCTTCTAACTTCCTATTCTCTCATTCTTGAGAACCAACACCCACTTTGCTTTTATCTTAAACATCCTTTCTGTTTTAAATTTCTATCTAGTTTCCTCTGTACACTAATTTCTCTCTTGATTGATCTTTATTTGTTCTCTGCCAATAATCTGACCTGCCAGCCATCTTTGCACAATTGTGCTTTCCTTTAACTTATCCAACCACAGATGGTTACTCCCTTTAGAATTTTGAGTAATTTTGAATTATCATCAACTGTCTGCACTGCTTCTGATCTCCTAGTGTAGTGGCTCAGTTTTCATACCCATACAGTTGCTTTTAAGTTTAAATGCTGGTTTTAGATCAACTGCTCTCTTTTGTGCTGGATGTAAAATTCAACTGTGGCTGCTAATACTGGAGTGCCTTTACTGAGATCATTAATGAATCCTTTGCATGATACAGTATCAAGACTATAACTGCTTTCTCATTCATTCCAGTAAATGTTGCTATAAGGAGCTATCTTAAAGACCTACTCCAAATACCATTGACAATCTGATTTTTTCCTAATGTTAAATCTTCTGACTGTTGCCATCCCTTTATCAAAAGCGCATTGTTACTGTATACTTCATCCTACATGGCTGTTAAGGAGCCTGCAAACCTATCCAGTAGGAACTTGTTTTCTCTTCCTCATCTCCACCCAAACCCCATCTGATGACTTAAACCAAGGTAATCTCAATGGTTGCACCAATGCCATCTTTGACAGAACTACCCCTCCACCTTAGTTTCTTTCTCTTGAATGTCATACTTTCCTGAACATTGATGTAAAATATCATTGTCACACAGCCACATCTCTGATCATTACAGACTGCGTTTACTTCATTGAGTGCTATTAACTTGTTTTGTTTTATTAATATGCATATTCAGAGCTTCACTTTCAGTAGGGGTTAGCTGCTGTGCTTTGACTTTGACCCTCAATTATTCTTTAAACTGCTAGCTCTGTTCCACATTACACTCTTGTTTATATGCATGTTTTAACTCTATTTCTACCACAAGATCACCAGTCTTGGATGCTTTTCTTAACAGCAATTGAAGTTAGTTAAGTAGTGAGCCTCTATCTCTGAAACTGAACTGAAATCTGTAATTTAAACAGTAAACTACAGTTAGTTCAAATGTGAAATACAAATAGAAATTTAAATTCTTTGGAAAGATTTGCTCACCAAGATGCTGGTGCCATGGTACAAATCGTACTGATTAACTTTGGTTGCCTTGTAAATCAAAAATCTAACAATATTCAATTACTGTCTTCACATTCTACTGGGGAAGAAAACGTGAAATTAATTGCATCTGAGTATTTTTATTCCTTTAATAATCTGTCTTCAAGGAAGTCCCTTATTCTGGTCTTGTGCCCTTCAGTTCTGGGTTCTGCCCCATATGAGAGAAACATCCTCTCCTCTTGGTATCTGCTTGTCAAGTCCCTTCAGGATCTTGTATGTTTCAGATCACCTCATTCCTCTAAATGGCAATAAATATAGGCCTGACTTGCTCAAACATTCCTCAATGACAACCTCTATCCCAGGATTCAACCTAGTCAACTTAGTTTAGTTTAACTGCTCACCAAAAATATTATTTGACAGGGCCAATATTTTATATAGTACTGTAGATGTGGTCCCACCAGTGCCTTTTACAGTTGAGCTCCTGCATTTATGCCCCTATCCTTGTGGCAAGAGGCCAGCATTCCATTTGTTTTCATGTGCTATAATTGTGTACTAACATTTTGTGATTCAATACAAGGGCACCTGGATCCCTGCCCCCTTCTGTCCCTAATCTGTCACCACAAATATTTTGCTGTACTATTAATTCACAAAAAATGGCTAAACTCCATGTCTGTCATCTTGAAACTTTGTACCCATTGTAACTTGCAATCCCAAAAGGTGTCATCTAGAGTGGTAATATTAAATGTTTCCACACAAATCATTAAATCATGCTAGGTTGTTTAACCTAGCACTAACCTTTTTAGTTAGGTATCTAGCTAGCACAGCCTGCCATCTTGAGTGTTCTATTTATTTGTACTTCCTGCTTTCTGGTTACTGACCAATTTCAATCCATTAGATTATCTCACTATGGGACCTTTTTTAATTGAAAGCTGGATGAAGTAAGACTGAAGCTTGGCAATTAACTGTTTCCTAGGATAGAGAGATTACTAATCGTCAGTACCTGCTTCACATGTGGTTGAAATTTTATCTCTTTTGCGATTTGGCATTAATCCGTTTCATCCTGATGAGTAAAAGATGAAAAGCTTTAATAACATGGCACTTTCTTTCTTCGATTATTAGAGTTCCATACTACTGATTTGATTATATGGTACAGAAACTACTATCATTATAACTAAGTTAACCTACTTTGAGTTTTTAAAAAAAAAACCTTGTTAATCTCCACCTGGCTAACTTGCCTACTATAATGCCTCTAGAGAGTCAGTAGCCATGCACCACAGAAACAGACTTTTTTTGATTTAACTTGTCCAGGCTAATCAGATACCCTAAATTAATCTTGTCCCATTTGGCCACTATCCCTCTAAATCCTTCCTATGCCTGTCTAGGTGACTTTTTAAATAACTGTACCAACCTCCCCTACTCCCTCTGGTAGCTCACTTCCCTAAATGCACCACCCTCTCTGCGGAAAAAGGTGCCCCTCAGATCCCTTAAATCTTTCTCCACTCACCTTAAGGCCATGCTATCTAGTCTTGACCTCCCATATGCTGGGGGAGGGAAAGAACCTTTACTGTTCATTTTTATCTGTGCCTTTCATGACTAAGTCTCTAAGGTCATCCCTCTACCTCCTACACTTTCAGTCCCAGCCTCTCCTTATAATTCAAACCCTCCAGTCTGGATCACATCCTTGCAAATGTATTCTGAACTCCATCCACTTTAATATGCTCCCTATAGGGTGACCAGAACTCTGAGGATATTCTAGAGTAGTATACAATGTCCTGTACAACATCAACTTGACATCCCAACTTCTATATTCGATGGTCTGAGCAGTGCTAAACACCTGCTTAACCACCCTGTCTGCCTGTGATGCAAGATAGAAGAAACTGTGTACCTGAACCCCTAGTCTCTATTCAACAGCACTATACAGGGCCCTGCCATTAACTATACAGGTCCTGCCTTTGTTTGACCAAAATGCAATACTTGCATTTATCCAAATTAAATTCCATCAACCCAATTAGTCAAGACTCTTGTGATCTTAGATAACCACCTTCACTGTTGACTCGACTGCTGGTTTTTTGGGCATCACCTGCAAACTTACCAGCCATACCTCCTTAGTTCTTATCCAAATGTTTATATAATTGACAACTAAAAGTGGACCCAGCACCAATCACTGAACAGTGCTAGTCACAAGCCTCAAGTCCAAAAGAACCATGCTCCTCCACCCCCCCGCTCCTTCTGTAAAGCCAGTTTTATATCCAGTTGGCAAGCTCTCCCTGAATCCCATGTGATCTGACTTTACTAATTCATGGCTTCATGCAGAACCTTGTCAAAGACTTTACTAAAATCTATGTAGACAATGTCTGTCTACTTCTACCCTTATCAGTCTGGTTGGTTATGTCCTCAAAAAAACTTAAGATTTGAAACACTGCCTCCCATGTACAAAGCCATACTACAATCCTTAATCAGATTCCTTCCCACCCTACCCCAAACTTCTAAGCTTGTGAAAACCAGCCTGGTCAAGTCATTCTCTCCTTGTAGGACATGCCTGCTGTCCATTTAATGGCAAACTTGCAGATAAATGGTATGCAGTATTGCTAACATGCAGTTGTGGCAAAGTGTAAATATTGAAGGTGTCATATAGGATGGTCACCAAGGGCTTTTGTCATGGATGGCATCGAGCTCCTTGAGTGTTGTTGAAATTGTGCTCATCCAGGTAAGTGAGAATCTTTTTCTGCCTACTACATGGTGAACAAGGTCTGGGGTGACAGGCAAGTTACTCAATGGAATTCCTAGATTCTGGCCACCCCTGGGAGTGACAGTATTCATATGGCTGTTCCAGCTCTGTTTCTGGTCAATGATAACTTTTGGGATGTTGATAGCAGAGGATTCAACAATAAAAATGTAATTGAACATCAACAGGTGAGGTTTAGTCTCGTTACAGGTTACATTGCCTTGAACTTGCTCATTAATAAAATCAAAGCATAGGAAGAAGAGAGCACTCAGCCCCTCTAACAACTCACCAGTGAGATTGTGGGTGAACTATGGCCTAACTCCATATACCTGCTTTTAGCCCATATCCCTTGGGTTTTGTTAATCAAAGATACTATCTATATCTCTAATTTAAAGTTAACAAATCACCTAGTATCCACTGCTCCTTGTGGAAGAGTTAGACATCTACCATCCTTTGTATGTGGGTTGCTTCTTAACATCTCTCGAACAGTCTTGCCCTAATTCTCAGACTGTGCCCCCTAACTCTAGAATCCCCAACCAGTGAAATTGCTTATCTTTATGTAATGTCACTTCCTGTTAGTATCTTGAAGACTTCAATTAGATCACCCTTTAACTGTCTAAATTGGAAAGAAAACAGGCCTAACTTTGGTAATCTCTCCTCAAACTGAACACTGGACTTCAGGTATCATTCTTGTAAATGTAACTTTATATTCCCTCCAAGGCCAGTATCTCCTCTGAGATGTGGTGCCCAGACTTGCTCATAGTGCTCAGTGAGATGTAGCCAGCATTTTGTATGATAGCAGCATTCCTTCTGCATGCTTGCATTCCAATGACTTTGAGATAAAAGCCGTATTCCATTTAGCTGGCTTGTTTATTTTCTGCACCTGAATGTGATGGTTTAATGATCTATACGTCTGGACCCCCCCACCAAGAAGTCTCTAAATGCCCACTGTTTACTTTGTACTATCTAGAAAGTACTCTGATCTATCCTTTTTATCCAAAATGGGTAACCTCACACTTGGTTACGCTTAACTCCATCTGCTAGGTTTTTGCCATTCAGATAATCAATATCCCCTAGTAATTTTATCCTATCATGTACAATATCTACAGTGTTGCTTAACTTTGCATCATCAAATTTGAAGTATAGAAAGTCATTTTAATGTCATTATCCAATTCATTATTAATGTGGATAATTGAGACCCCCTACACAGATACTTGTGGAACATGAGTGGTCATATCCTGCCAGTTTGAGTACTTGCTATTGCCTGCCCATCAAGCAGTTTCCCAGCCATGTGGGCAAATTGTCCTCTCTTCTGTAGGACTTATCAAATGCCTTCTGGCAGTCTATGTAAATATCCATAGACATTCCCATGTCCACTGCCTTAGTCACCTCTTAAACACTTAGTCTTGTTGGGTATGCCCTATTTAATCCATGCTGGCACTCACTGATTAACTGCAATTTCAAGATGTTCAGTTACCCCATCCTTGATTATAGACACAAGTGATTTTCCCACAGTAGGTATTAGGCTATCTGGTCAGTAATTCCCTGGTGTTCCCCTCTTTTTTTGGCCTTAAAAAGCAGTGATGTGCGTAGTTTTCCAACTCCTATAATCTGTGGAACTCTGAACTTGGTTTAATGCCCTCAGATGGAAGCTGCCAGGTCTCAGAATTGTCACTTTATTTCCATTTTAATTTCCTCTTTATTGATGTTTTACTTTAATTTTATTCAGCCCCTGTTTCTGATCTACTACTATCTGCTGTCTCCAGTAAGAGGTGAAGCTTAGTGAGAAATCACTTGCTCTGTCAGCTTGTATTTTATTTCTGTCCCTTTCTCTGCTTTAAAAGGAGTGTAATGCTAAATTTTCAAACTCTTTAAATTTTTTTCTAACTTATGACAGATTTTGTACCCAGGCACCTTTTTTGTGCTGAGGTTGGTGGTAGAAATGGTGACATTGTACACTTTCCACTAGTCTCATGTATTCCTGTACTTGTGTATATGTGACAGTAAAACCTAATTCTAATTCTAAGATGGTGGCGTAGGGCTTCTGAGCCCAGGCCCAGGCCTCGTCCATGCCACCTGCTTTTCTTTTTTCATCTTGCCACCCCATTTCTGTTTTGCTGTTCCTTTTTTATTTACAACTTGTTGAACAGCTCAGTTGCAGCTATGACTTTGGTGACAAGTGAACCCAGTGTGCCCTCAGCATTGAAGGGAGGGTTTGGGTTCTCTGTGGATGCAGATTTGTAGAGGCAGAGGCTAATTTGGGTGCTGAGAGTCCTGGTGGCATCCATAGTGGCTGCATTGAATGACCAAGGCCTGAAGTGGACTCTAGTTTTGGCTATTACATTGGCAAGACTCAGTTGAGACAAGATGGCACCAAAATGGCAACTTTTGTTCAAGTGGTAGATGCATGACAAAGCTGACTTGTGCCTGACCACCAGGCCTGTGGCTCATGGAGTGCTTAAGGACTGCAAAATGGAACACATTTCCTTTTTGTCTGCCTTTTTATATTTTAAGTTGTGCTTTATGTTTTAAGATGCTGCTGGAGAGTGGCAACACTTTCATTATTTAACAATACATGACAATAAATCAATTTTCTTGCAATTTCTAGCAAATGATTCTGCTTTTCTACTGTAAATACTGAGGCAAAGTACTTGGTCAGCTGACCAAGTAGAAGCTTATAAAATAATGACAGGTACAGATAGTTAATGGTGGTTGTCTTTTCCTTTAAAATGGGGAATTTTAAGACTAAGGGGTCCATTTTTAAGATGAGAGATTTTTAAAAAGATGAAGAGCAAATGTTTTAAACAGGGTGGCTTGGATGTGGAATGACCACTTCCTCAGGAAGTTCAGTGTGCACCTCAGTGGTTAGCACCGCTGCCCCTCAGCGCCAGGGACCCAAGTTTGATTCCACCCTTAGGCTTCTGTCTCTGGAGTTTATACGACCTCCCCTGTCTGTGTGGGTTTCTTCTGGGTGCTCCAATGTGCAGGTTAGGTGGATTGGCCATGCTCAATTGCCCATAGTGTTCAGGTGTGTGGATTAGGTGGGTTATTGGGGGGTGGGATGCTCTGATGGACCATGTGGACTTGTTGCCCCGAAGGGCCTGTTGCCACTCTGTAATTTAAAAACCACAGGATATTACAATGTCTAAAATTTTAGACAAGTACATGAATAGGAAATGTTTGGCAAGAACCCCACCCCTCCTGCGAACTGGACCATTTTCCTCTTATGGATTTAAACTGGTTTTGTACTTGTCTTTTTAAAAACCCTCCTAGTCTTCAGTTCCTCAAGACAGAAATCCAGGGGGGCATAAAGGGGATAAGAGTTTTGACTGATAGGGTTAGGGAGAATCAGATTCTGCAAATGCAACACAGGGCAAAGAGTAACTAGGGAGAGAATAGGACCCCTTTAAAGAGCCACAAGGCAGTTTATATGTGGAACCACAGGAGATGAGATACTAAGTGTGTATTTTGTCGGTATACACTGAAGAAGGATATGGAAGCTAGAGAACTTGGGGAAATAAACAGTGATAGCTTGAAAAATGTCCATATTGCAGAGGTGGTGGTGTTGGATGTCTTAAACACAAAGGTGGATAAATCTCTAGGACCTGATCAGGTGTATCCCAAACTTTGTGTGCAGCTAGGGAAGTGATTGCTGGGCTCCTTGCTGAGATATTTGTGCCATGGGTGAGGTGCTAGAAGTCTGGAGGGTGTTGAATGTAGTATCATTATTTAAGAAAGGTGATCAGGAAAAACCAGGGAACCATAGACTGGTGAGCCTGACGTCCATGGTGGGTAAGTTGTTGGAGAGGCTTCTGCTGGACAGAATTTAGAGGCAAGGATTGATTAGTGATAACCAGCATACCATGTGCAAGGAAAATGCTGTTGCACTAGATTTTGAAGTGACCAAATTGTCTACCAATCTGCCTTCAATGAGGTTCTGCATGGTAAGCAAGGTTGGATCATTTGGAATCCAGGGAAATCTAGCTATTGGACACAAAATTGGCTTGAAGGCAGGAGACAGGGTTGGGATAGAAAGCTATTCTGCAGATTGGAGGCCTGTGGCCAGCCCTGTATCTAAATTAAACTCCATATTTCTATCCTTGCCCTTCTGATCAAGGCCCTGTTGTACTGAGGTAATCATCTTTGCTGTCCATGACACCACTATTTTTGGGACCATCAGCAAACTTAACAGACCTCTGTCATTTTATACTATAAAATGATTGATTTGAATGCAAAGCAGTGGACCCAGAACCAATCCTTGTGACATACTGTCAGGCATAGGCTTCCACCAACTGAGCTTTTGGTGTATGCTGCCTTTTTGTAACTTTGGGTTCACCATCATCCATGGACCCTGCATGTTTTCACTCTTGAGATACTACTTCATCATTTCCTTGAACCAGCCCTTGTGAAGACAGTGCTGAAATCCAAAGATCTGATCAGTGTCTAGTACAGATGTCTCTTTATTTGCTTCCAGTGCTGTTAGATTTGTGAAGATTTTCCAGATTGTTAGCTGCATTTGGAATTCATGTATTAGAAGTTGATCATGTTCCTCATGGATTTGATTCTCTCTATACCTTTTCGTATAGATAGACATTCATTACCAATCAAACAAGTTAATTTGTCCTGATGAAGAAATTTTGTCCTGAATCATTGACTTTCTTGCTGCTTGGATGCAGTCGTACCTGCTATGCTTTTCCAGCCTCAACTCTCGTCTCTGGCTTCCAGCATCTGCAGTCTTTATTGTCTCCAAATCAAACAAGTTGATTACCTAACCATGACATTGATTTGCTGATATTTTCTAACTGGCCTGCTTAGGTATGTTATGACACATGTCTGAGGCAGGTGGGACTTGTGCCTAGACTTTCTGACCCAGTCATAGCGACAGTATCACTGCCATATTTTTGCTGAAAATTGTAAATATGTTTGCAGAAGTATTCAATGCATTGCAAGTTATTGAAGTTGAAAGAAAATATGAACATAGATCATCAAGCTTGTGCTTTCATTTGGTTAGATTGTAGATCCTCCATATCTTAGCTCAATCTATTCTTGTATAACAATAATCCCTTCAGTCCACTTAACTGCACTGGTTTTGGTGAGCTGAGTTCAGTTTTGATCACCTTTCTGTGAAGATGTGCTTTCTGACATCACCTGTGAACATCCCAGCTCTAGTTTTAAACTTACACTCATTTAGGACCAGACAAAGTAGATCCCTCTCCCTTCCTTATTACAATCCTAAACACCTCAATTAAGATCACATTCTGCTCCTCTATATTGGAGGGAAAACATGCTCTTATAGCCTGTCCTCAAGATTTAACCCTTTTAACTCTGCCATCATTCTCGTGTGTCTGCACTGCAGTGTCCTCCAATATCATTTTCCCTGAATCAGGGTGCTAAAGGAAGTTTAGGTTGCATATGACAGAACACAACTATTTAAACAGCCAGCTCTACCACAGACTTGTTTTGCCTTTATATTCACGGTCAGTTCATTTCCTAGTTTTGCATTGCATATATCAGTGGCTGAAGTTAACTGTGTGTATCATCTCCATTTATAAAATGCTGATTTTAAATGGAAGAGTGCATTTAGTGCAGTCTCAAAATTTAAGCTACTGTTTAAAAGTAGTTCATAGTCACTTACAGAACAGCAGTATGATGGATCCACATGAAAATCATTCATTGATCTTAGTATTTTTATTTTTATAGTTTATTCAAATAAAGCTAGATGGGTAGGTTAGTTCAAAGCATTCTTCCAATATTTTGGTTATTGACTTCAAATCATATTAGTCTAGAGGCATACCATTTTACTTAGTTTGGGCATTGAATCACTAGATAATGAAGAAAACACAAATATTCTATAATTTCTATAAAGGAAATGGTAGTGCAGATTCAGTTATGGCTACTTGAGAAGCTAGCTGTGTAGAATATTGATGTAGCATGCAGCTCATTCTGTACGCACCACCTGTGGAAAAAGTTGCCCCCTAGGTCCCCTTTTTTAGATCTTTCCCTCTCCCCTTTAAACCTATGCCATCAGTTTTGGACTTCCCCCTGCTTTCTCTTTCTTTTCCCCTCCTTTCTTCTCCTCACCCACCCCCACCCCAAACTGCAGAAAATACTTTGCCTTTTAACCCTATCCTTGCCCCTTAATTTTAGAAACTTCTAGAAGATCACCCATCAGCCTCCAATGCTCATAACTCTCTTCTGAATCTTTTCAAGTTTTACAACATGCTTCCAAGAGCAGGGAGAGCAGAATTGCATGCAGCATTCCAGTGGTGACCTAACCAATGTCCTGTACAGCTGCAACATGACCTCCAACTCCTGTGCTCAATGCACTGACTAATAAAAGCAAGCATAGCAAATGCCACCTTCACTATCCTGTCTACCTGTGACTATACTCTTAAGGAACTATGAACCTGCACTCAAGTCTTTGTTCAGCAACACTTTTCTCAAGTCCTCACTGTTTAGTGTATAAGTCCTGGCCTCACTTGCCTTTCCAAAATGTAGCACCTCAAATATTTAAATTAAACTCCACTTGAAATTGAGAAAAGGAAGCTGCTTCCTATGTGCCCTGAATATCCCAAAGTCTCCCAATGTAATAGTTTGGAAGTGTAGTCAGAAATCTAAAGAATGTGGCAATGTCCTATTCATCACTTTCAGACAGATTGCTTGGAAAGATTCTGAATTGTTGAAGTAGATTGGTTTGAGAAGAAGCATGAGTTTGGAGTTGTAGAAGCTTCAGCATGGAAGGAATACTACTTTCTAATTCAGAGTTGCATATTCTTTTTATAATTCTGACACTTTTATTGTACATGGCCAACTGGTCAAATTTATTACAGATAGGAACTGCTGATGCTGGAGAATCTGATAACATGGTGTGAAGCTGGATGAACATAGCAGGCCAAGCAGCATCAGGTGCAGGAAAGTTGACGTTTCAGGTCGAGATCCTTCAGAAATGGGAGGGGAAGGGGATCCTGAAATAAATAGGGAGAGGAGGAGGTGGATAGAAGCTGGGTAAAGGAGAAGACTGGGTGAGAGGAGACAGGTCAAGGAGGTGGAGTTAGCCAGTGAAGGTGAATGTAGGTGGGGTGTTAGGGAGGGATAGGCCTGTCCAAGGAGGACTGACAGGTCAAGAGGGTAGGAGGCTGGTGGGTGGAGATGGGGGTGGGGCTTGAGGTGGGAGGAATGGTTAGGGTGGCAGGGGACTAGCTGGGCAGGTTTTGGGATGTGGTTAGGAGGGGGAGATCTTGAAGCTTCTGAAATCCACATTGCTACCCTTGACCTGCAGGGTTCTCGAGCAAAATGAGATGCTGTTCCTGCATCTTTTGGGTGGTGTCATTGCGGCAATGCCGGAGGCCCAGGATGGACATGTCATTTGGGGTGTGGAGCCGGTGGTGTTTGTTGCAAAGTGAGTGTAGGTGTTCTGCAAAGTGGTTCCCAAGCCTCTGCTTTGCTTCCCTGCTATAGAGGAGGCCACAACAGGAATAGCAGATACAGTATATCACATTAACATGTGCAGATGCACATCTGATGTGGAAGGTCTTCTTAGGGCCTGGGATGGGGATGGGGGTTGGGAGGTATAGGGGGCAAGAGTAGCACTTGCTTTGGTTGCACGGAAAAGTGCCTGAGGTGGTGGGGCTGGAGGGGAGTGTGGAATGGACAAGGGAGTCAGTGGTCCCTTGGGAAAGCACAAGGGTGTGGAGGGGAAAATGTCTGTCGTGGGGCCAGATGGCAGAAATGTCAGAAGATGATGCGTTGCGTTTGATTTTGGAGGGTGGGGTGGTACATGAGGACGAGGGGGTTCTGTTTGGGTTACTATTGCAGATAGGGGGTGTGGGGGATGAGGCGCAGGGAATGCAGGAGAGACAACTGAGGGCATTTTCGTTCACTGGAATGTGAGTTGTGGTCCTTTTGTTGGGGGGGGGGGGGTGGGTGGGTAGAAAAAAGACATCTGGGTTGTTCAGGAGTGGAATGCCTCATCTTGGGAGCAGATGTGGTGGAGGTGAAGGAATTGGGAATAGGGGATGGCTTTTATAGGAAAGTGGTGAAAGGACTATTCTAGGTAGTTGGTAAGCTTAATGGATTTTGATTTCCAGGTGGATGCCAGAGATGGAGACAGGTTGAGGAAGGAGGAGGTGGTGCCAGATGGTCCAGGTAAACTTAAGGTTGGGGTGGAAGGTGTTAGTGAAGTGGATGAACTGTTTGTGCTCCTCATGGGAACATGAGGTGGCACTGAAACAGTCATCAATGCAACAGAGGAAGAGATGGGGGAGAGGGCCAATGTAGCTTTGGAAGAGGCAGGCACAGCTTGGGCCCATGTGGGTACCCATGGCCACCCTCTTTGTCTGTAGGACGTGGGAGGAATTGAAGGAGAAGATGCTGAGGGTGAGGATGAGTTCACACAAGTGGATGAGGGTGTCAGTGGAGGGGGAGTGGTTGGGCCTGCGGGACAGAAGCGGAGTGTCTTTAGGCCATCTGCATGGGGAATGCAGGTGTATAGGGACTAGGCGTCCATAGTAAAAATTGAGGTGCTGGGGATCAGGGAATTGGAAGTTCTGGAAGAGGTGGAGAACATGTATGGTGTCATGGATGTAGGTAGGGAGTTCCTGGACCAAGGGGAAGAAAATGAAGTCCAGATAGGTGGAGATAAGTTCAGTGGGGCAGGAGCAGGTGGAGACAATGGGTGGCATGGTGGCTCAGTGTTTAGCATGGCTGCCTCACAGGGGCAGGGACCCAAGTTTGGTTCTACCCACCGGCAACTGTGTGGAGTTTGCATGTTCTCTGTGGGTTTCTGCTGGGTGCCCCAGTTTCCTCCCATAATCAAGAGATGTAAGTTGGTGGATTGGCCATACTAAATTACCCATATTGCTCAGGGTCAAGTGCTGTAGCCATGGAAAATGCAGGGTTATAGGGATAAGGTAGGGCGATGGGTCTGGGTTGGATCCTCTTTGGAGGGTTGGTATGGACTTGTTGAGTCAAATGACCTGTTCACACTGTAGGAATTCTGAAAAAGTAGTTGGGGTTACTACCTACCAAAATATTTTGAAGTTTTCTAGGAGATGTAGTCTTGACCAAATACCTGAACAGCTGTTTCATCTGAATTTCCTTCTCTATTGTTTGTTACTATGTGCCCAGCAGTTTGAAAATAAATGTGCTGCTAGTGACAAACTGTCCACACTAGGAATTCCCATGCATGTCTGTTTGGCTTGGGCTACAAACATAGATTTGCAGGTGAATTCCTAGAGGTATGGATCTCAACCCATAATGCACTCCTGAAACATACACAATGGGACCCCATACAGATCAAAACCGGAAATGACACTAACCACAACAGACCGGACAGTATAAATTCCAAGTGGAGTCTAATGACGTCACTTCATCGGAGGCCTGTCTGATGTTAACTCGCATAGCAGTGAAACATCTGAATGAAAACAAGCCCAGCGAGCAAGTCATCAACCTTACCCACAACCTGAGCTACAAATCTTTACTAAAATTTGTCTACCACTGTCTGTTACTTGGCAGAGCTGGCAACTTCCGTTTAGAGAGGAAACTTTTCAGTGTTGAACCAAGATAATTCCTATTCAATTTTTAGCCTTTTCTGGATTATTTGACTTTGGCAGTAGTCATACTCTTTGTTTGTGTTCCTGGGCAAAAAAAATTGCCCTTCCCCATTGTCCAATAATCAAAGTGAAGTTTGGATGTGAAATGAGCTCAGTTGCTTCCTATTGGATAGAATGTCAGTACTGTCTCGGCATCTGTACAAAGGCTGACTAGGAAAATGATCTCTTCTGGGAAGATAATGTTTCAGGATGTAATGGGGAAGACTATTGCTTTACTCACTTACAGGATGAGGGCGTTGCTGACCAGGCAGCATTTATTGCCCATCTCTACTAGCCCAGAAGGCATTTCAGTCAACCACATTACTATGGGTCTGGAGTCACATGTAGGCCACACCTGGTAAGGATGGCAGTTTCTTTCCCTAAAGGACATTTGTGAACCAAAAGGGTTTTTCCAGACAATCAACAATGGATTCTGTCATTATTAGATTCTCCATTTCAGATATTTTTAATTAAATTCAGATTCCACCAACTGCCATGGCAGGAATCAAACCTGGACCCCCAGAACATTATCTGCGTGTCTGGATTAATAGTCCAGCGACTTCATACCACTAGGTCATTGCCTCTCCACGCTACTACCTAAAAGGAAAGAATAATTCTAGTGCTGTCATATCATATGCTGCAGCATTTTATATATTAAATGTAGAAAATTCCAAGGTGTAATCAAGTACAGGTACTGTACTTTCAACTTTTTTTCTTAAAGAAAAGAAACTCATGTCAGACTTACTGAGTAAATGGCAAAGTGGCTTCAGGCAGAGAAAGTGTATCTCTAACCAACCTTTCTTTCACATAGCTGGCTCAATACAGGGATGGCTAACTAATACCTGTATGCTAGCTACATTTTTAATTTTTTGGAGGTAGCCAGTATTCCATGCAGCGATATCATGGAAACTGAAGTTATTTATTCCAGTTCCCTCTCCCCATCCCCCTCTCTGAAGGGTCTAGGCCTGAAACGTCAGCTTTTGTGCTCCTGAGATGCTGCTTGGCCTGCTGTGTTCACCCAGCCTCACATTTTATTCTCAATGTGTGAATTGTTTGCTGTGTGATCTGAATAGACAGTCATAAGAGCCAATTTATGGCACCCCTATCTCTCAAGATGCAAATTTATCACTATCTGAAAGTTTTAGTGTTGGGCCACTTAGAATATTATCCTGGCAGACTACAATCTCTTGAATATGAATGGTTTCTTTTACAGCCAAGTAAGAATGTTTAATTCCAGTATTTTTAATATATTCATTCAAAGGACTGTATTTTCAACAATAAGTCACTCAGTGCTGTATTGAACTGCCAGTTCAGGTTACATGAGGTTCAAACCACAATTTACTGGCTTTTGGAGGAAAGTTGTTGCAAATGAGCCAAGCTGAAGTAAGAAGTCTCATGTTCCAATACCTTTCTCAGTTGAGAAATACAGTGGAACAAATAAGCATTCTCTACATTTGTCAAGGAGTTTTCCTCCCTTCTCATAACTTTGTCAATTTGGCACTGAGTGTTTGACTTGAGAATGCTTCAGCACTGAATTACGCTTCCTTTAGGCAGGATTTTATCTTGCCATTGCACATTTATCTGTTAATTAGAACGGAAGGTTTCCCACAACCACTGCTTTTACACTCATTCCCCAACTATACTGTTAAATCCAAGACTATGAACATAGCTCTAAACAGAAGCCAATTGCATTGAGATTTGAACTTGAAACAGAATTGCTCTAAGATATACTAGTAACTGTCAATGCTGGAGAATGAGATAATACGGTGTGAAGCTGGATAAACACAGCAGGCCAAGCAGCCTCAGGAGCAGGAAAGTTGACGCTTTGGATGGCGACCCTTCAGAAATGGGAGGGGAAGGGGATTCTGAAATAGAGACGGGGAGGTGGACAGAAGATTGGTAAAGAAGATAGGGTGAGAGGCGACAGGTCAGAGGAGGGGTTAGAGCCAGTGAAGATGAATGTAGGTGGGGAGATAGGTCTGTCCAAAGAGGACGGACAGGTCAAGGAGGCAGGATGAGGTTGGTGGGTAGGAGATGGGAGTGGGGCTTGAGGTGGGAGGAATGGTCAGGGAGGTGGGACTAGATTTTGAAGCTTAAGGTCCACATTGGGAACCCTGCAGTACAAAGGTATCAAGTGAAATATGAGATGCTGTTCCTGCATCTTTCAGGGGGTGTCATCATGGCAACGCAGGAGGCCTAGGATGGACATGTTGTCCGAGGAGAGGTGGGGGTGCAGTTGAAATTGTTCATGATGGGGAGGCGTAGTTGTCTGTTGCGAACTGTGTAGGTGTTCTGCAAAACAGCCCCCAACCTCTGCTTGGTTTCCCTGATGTAGAGGAGGCCACTAGGAACAGCAGATACAGTGTATTGTGTTAAGATGTGCAGGTGAACATCTATTTGTGGAAGGACTTCTCAGGGCCTGGGATGGGAGTGAAACGGGAGGTATAGGGACAGGTGTAGCACTTGCATCAGTTGCAGGGAAAATGGCTGGAGGGGAGTGTGGAGCGGACAAGGGAGTCATGAAGTGAGGGTCCCTCCAGAACGCTCAAGGGCATGGAGGGAAAAATCTCTTTGGTAGAGGGGTCCAATTGCAGATGGTGGAAATGGCAGAGGATGATGTGTTCAATTTGGAGGTTGGTGAGGCAGTACATGAGGACAAGGCAGATTCTGTTTTGGTTATTGCAGGGTGTGAGGGATGAGTTGTGGGAAATGTGGGAGACATGGTTGAGGGCATTTCAATCACCTTGGAGGGGAAGTTGCAGTCCTTGAAAAATGAGGACATCTGGGATGTTTGGGAGTGGAATACTCATCTCAGGAGCAGATTTGGCAGAGGCAAAGGAATTGGGAATAGGGTGTGGCATTTTTCAGGAAGGTGGATGAGAGGAGTAGTATTCTAGTTAGCTGTGGGAGTCAGTAAGCTTAAAATGGATATTGGTTTCCAGGTGGATGCCAGAGATGGTCCAGGTAAACTTTTGGTTGGGGTGTTAGTGTAGTGGATGAACTGTTTGCACTCCTCATGGGAACACGAGGCAATGCCGAAACAGCAACAATTTAACAGGAAGGGATAGGGCCACTGAAGATTTGGAAGAAGGATGGATGGTTCCACGTAGCCTACAAAGAGGCAGGCATAGCTTTGGGGCCCATGCAGATACCCGTGGCCAACCCCTTCTGTTGGAAATAGGAGGAATTGAAGTTGAGGGTGAGGATGAGTTCGGATGAGGGCCTAGGCCTGAAATGTCATCCTTCTTGTTCCTCTGATCCTGCTTGGCCTGCTGTGTTCCTCCTGCTTTACACCTTATCTTAGATTCTTCAGTATCTGCTGCTCCTACGATCTCCACTGTGATCTTTCTGTCGCTGTCTGGTTTACTTTTGTGCCTTCATGCTCTAGCTGCTGTTCTTGTAACTTTTTTGTTTCTATAGATTTCAGTCATACAGCTGTATTAACTTTTTTGTTGCTTTTACACTCACTTCAAGGGCCATAAAGGCAAATGGACCAGTCTTTCCTTTATCTAAGAGGAACAATTGATCCCTTTGCAATTGATTCAAATCTGTAAAGCTCCTTTTTCAAACATTGTTGAAAGCAATTGCAGATTCCATGAGCTTTTTAAAGAAATTACAAACTTTCCTGACTTTATTGCTTACAGGTCAAAGCTCATCACAGTATAAAGTAGATGATCTAATGTGCTTCAACCGTTAGTTTGTGTTGAATCCTCTTCTATCCTGCCTGCTTGGCTGTGAAAAGTATTTGAATGCAAATGAATAAAGTCTACAAATTGTAGCACTGGATGTTTCAAAGAACACCACACAGGGCAAATTACCATTTGTCCAATGAATGAATTCACCTCTGGATTACCTCGACACAGACTGTCAGTATGCATTTGATGTGGAGTTGCTTGGTTTTTAAAAATTAGTTGGCCACTGTACATAGGTTTTGGAATCAACTTAATAGTTCAAAATGTAAAAGACAATAGATGAAATATGTACACGACCCATGTGCATAACTTCTCATGACAGCTTGCTTTTTGATTTGTATATAAGCAGTGAACATTGTTCTCACTGTTACTTTGCAGCAAATTTTGCCCACTGTGACAGACCTCTGCTGAGCAGAAAACTGACCTTTGTCTGACTCTAACTATAAAGATTTGTTTAAGTACTTGTTTGGGTACACAGGTGAGGGAGAAACTTGGAATTTCCCCTGTTACTCAGCTTCTTAATCACATTGGTACAGAGCAGGCCCCAACATCTAATTAGTTGATCTTGAGCAAGATGGTTGTTGGGATAGTAAGTTTGGATTTTTATCTCCTAAGCTATTATTTGGCATTATAGTGAAAGCATTGAAACAGTAAACATTTTGATAGTGAGTCAATTTTTGTCCTCAACTTCTCATTAGTCTCATGAGACTGTTAAGGGGGTAAAGAAAATCAAGGTGTAGCAAATGTAAGTAAAAATTACCTGCCCTTCCCCTCAACTGTAGTCCACTCCTCCTCCCTCTAACTTCAGAATCATGCAATGTATGTTAACAAAATATCTCACTCGTTCAGGAGTCCTCACTGATAAAAGTGACAGGAAGGAGTCTGCATCAACACTCAAGGCAATTTCGTTATTTTGAGCCAACATAGAGCTGCCCAGCCCTGAAATGAATATAAGAACATTAGAACTAGGAGCAGTAGGCCATCCGGCCCCTCAAGCCTGTCCTGCCATTCAGTAAGATCGTGGCTGATCTTTTGAGACTCGACTCCACTTACCCACCCGCACACCATAACCCTTAAATTTTTGAACAGTAAGGGAATTATCTAGCCTTGCCTTAAACTCCATTCAGCAAGGTAGCTTCAACTGCTTCACTGGACAAGGAGTTCCACAGGTTCACAACCCTTTGGGTGAAGAAGTTCCTCCTGACCTCAGGCCTACATCTGCATCCCTTTATTTTGAAGTAATGCCCCCCTAGTCCTAGTTTTACCTGCTAGTGGAAACAACCTCCCTGCCTCCACCTTATCAATTCCCTTCATAATCTTAAGTTTCTGTAAGATCTCCCTTCACTCTTCTGAATTCCAATAAGTACAATCCCAGTCTACTCAGTCTGTCCTCATAATCCAAACCCCTCAACGCTGGAATCAAGTGAATTTCCTCTGCACCCTCTCCAGTGTTAATATATTCTTTCTCAAGTAAGGAGACCAAAACTGTGCTCTGTACTCCAGGTGTGACCTCACCAGGACCCTATACAGCTGCAGCATAGCCTCTGTTTTTAAACTCCATCCCTCTAGCAGTGACAAAATTCCATTTGCCTCTTTAATCACCTGCAGCACCTGCAATCCTACTTCTAGCAATTCATGCACAAGGACACCCAAGTCCCTCTGCATAGCAGCGTGCTGCAATTTTTTTACCTTGAAACACAGTCCATTTTGCTGTTATTCCTACTTAAATGGATGACCTCACACTTATCAACATTGTACTCCATCTGCCAGACCTTTGCCCACTCACTTAGACTGTCTGTACCCCTCTGTAGACTTTCATTGTCTTCTGCACATTTTGTTCTACCACTCATCTAGTGTCATCTGCAAATTTTGACATGCCACACTTAGTCCCTAACTCCAAATCATCTATGTAAAGTGTAAATAATTGAGGCCTGAACACTGATCCCTGAGGCACATCACCCAGCTGCTAACCACCAACCAGAAAAACACCCATTTACCCTTACTCTTTGCATTCTACTGGTCAACCAATCCTCTGTCCATGCCAATACATTTACCATGCCGATACCATACTGTGCAACTTTCTTATGTTGTGGCACCTTGTGAAATGCCTTCTGGAAATCCAGATACACCACATCCACAGGTTCCCCATTGTCCACCATGCAACTAATGTCCTCAAAGGAATTCCACCAAATTAGTTAAATATGACCTACCCTTTATGATCCCATGCTGTGTGTTCCCAATGGGACAGTTCATATCCAGATGTCTTGCTATTTCTTAAAGATAACTTCAGTAGTGGGGAAAATACTTTAAGCTACCTGGCCTATAGTTACTTGCTTTTTGTCTGCTTCCTTTTTTAAAGTGACGTCACATTGGCTGTTTTCCAATTTGCAAGAACCACCCCAGCGTCCAGTGAATTTTGGTAAAGACTTACTAGTGCATTTCCTATTTTTCCCATCACCTCTTTTAGTACCCTAGGATGCATTTGATCAGGGCCAAGAGACCTGTCTACCTTTAGCCCTATTAGCTTGCCCAGCACTGTGTCCTTAGTGATAGTTTCTAGGTTCTCACCTGCTATAAACTACTTGCCATTAGTTTTTTGGCATGTTATTTGTCTTCCACTTTGAAGACTGACACGAAATAACTGTGTAATGTCTCAGCCATTTCCTCATTCCCAGTTATTAAATTGGCCTTCTCATCCTCTAAAGGACCAATGTTTACCTTCACCACTGTTTTAAGATTCGCATATTTATAGAAACTTTTGCTGCCTGTCTTTTTATATTCTGAGCTAGTTTACTCTCGGTCTGTCTTTTCTCTACAACTTTTTTTGTAGCTTTGGCCTTTAAAGATTTCCCAATCCACTAGTTTCCTACTCTTCTTTGCTTTTTTGTTTTTTTTCAACCTGATACTTTCCTTAGTCCCTTAGACATCCGTGGCTGGCTGTCTCTTTTTTTCTACAGTTCTTCCTTATCACTGGAATATACTTCTGCTGAGCACTATGGAAAAATTGTTTTGAATGTCCTCCACTGTTCCTCAATTGACCCACCATAAAGTTTTTGCTCCCATTCTACCTTAGCTAACTCCTTCTTCATTCCTTCATAGTCTCCTTTTGTTTAAGCACAGGACATTGGTATGGGATTTAACCTTCTCATGCTCTATCTGTATTTTAAATTTGACCATACTCTGGTTGCTCCTTCCAAGAGGGTCCCTAACTGTGAGATCATTAATTATTCCTGTCTCATTATACAGAACTAGATCTAGGATAGGTTGTTGCCTCGCAAGTTCCATTGCATATTGTTCAAGGAAATTATCGTGGCTGCATTCTATGAATGCCTCAAGGCTGCGATGACTGACCTGGTTTGACCAATCGATATGTAGATTAAAATCCCCCATGATAATTGCTATACTATTTTCACATGCATTAGCTATTTGTTTATTTCCCACCCCACCACAATGTCACTTTTGGTCTATAGAACACACTATC
This sequence comes from Stegostoma tigrinum, assembly GCF_030684315.1. Taxonomy (NCBI): domain Eukaryota; kingdom Metazoa; phylum Chordata; class Chondrichthyes; order Orectolobiformes; family Stegostomatidae; genus Stegostoma; species Stegostoma tigrinum. The sequence goes on from NC_081363.1 coordinate 40,072,039, forward strand.
AGTGACGACTTCTCCCTGCTATTTCTAATTTCCATCCAAATGGATTCAACCTTTTTTGTTCAGTAGAACCTATATCATCTCTCAGTACTGCCATGATATTATCCTTAAAATCAGAGCAACACCACCTCCCTTACCTTCCTGTCTGTCCTTATGAATAGTTTGATACTCCTGGATATTTAACTCCCAGTCATGACCATCCTGCAACCCTGTCTCTGTAATGGCCACTAAATCATGCCATTTGCCATGATTTGTGCCATCAACTCATTCACCTTGTTTTGAATGTTCCAAAGTGCCCTTATGCCAGTTTTTCACCCTTTTTTGGGTCCTGTCACCTCCATTACTAACAGCTGTTGAGTTCTCCTTCCCTTTATCTTTTTTCCTAATTTTCAATGGCATTGAAGCTTCCTTGCAACCTGCTAACATGCTGCTTTGCTTTACATGAATTGTTATACTCCTGTACGCTCACTCCTCCATCCTCCTCCCTTTGTTCTTCCCCTGCTTTCTCTCCTCCCCCCCCCCCCAAAAAAAAACTTAGTAGTTCAAAGTCCTGTTGACCAACCTATTCACTCTGGGCCCTGTTCAGGTGAAGCCCATCCCCAGCATTATAGATCCCTTCTGTTCCAGAACTGATGCCAGTGCCCCATGAACAGGAAACCCCTTTCCCACACCACACTCTCTTTTAGCCATGTTTGTTTCCCTGATCCTCACCTCCATATGCCAACTTGCATGTGGCTCAGGCAGCAATTGGGTGCACTGTCTGTAATCGTTGAATACAAAGAAATTTCTACCATTTATTGGAATCCTGACATTTAAATTATGGATTTTGGCCCTTCAAATGTTTTTCCCCACTGCACTTCACAATAGGTGCCCCCAGCACAGCCAAAGCCAGGAGCAGAGCATCTCCAAAAACTCAGAATCTCTGCCTTCAATGTAGCTAGAAACAGGCTTGAGACACTACCATTTATCCCACCAAGAGGGCACACTCTGTTTGACTTGAGGGGAGGCAGTGGGCTGGGGTTGAGCAGGCCCTGACTGGGGGAAGCAGCCGTGCAGTTTTGTTAGGCACCCATTGAGGTGGAAGTGTTGTACGGTCCACGCAGTGGAGCCACATCATTGGGGTTCACAGGACAAGTAGGGTGGCATAGCTGAAGGCCAGGAGATCTGAAATCTGATGCAGGTACTGTTTTCCCCTGTGGGAAAACTTGGAAAACCGTGGCTGCAGAGAAGCCAAAACTGAAGTAATTACTGAATTCTTGTTAAACAGTCTAACAGACAAATATTTTGTTTAATTCGTTGGTGTTGTTCTGTTGGATTTGAAGTGCAGAATAGTTTTTTGTTCATTGCAATAAAATAGCTCTATGTAAAAAAAAATCTTCCTCAGACAAGCAGTTATTGTGAAAATGTTATTCATTAATCAAAGTATTTTTAGAAAATTGATTCAAACTAACAGATTAATTAGTGTTTAGAATTCAGTTGACCACTTGCCCTAGCTACAAATTCTACCTGGTATTATTTTGGTTATAATGAATCAACTCTGAATGAGAGTTCTTGCAAAATACAGTAGGTTAAAATAGACATATTAATTGACATGACTTGACATGGTATATCTAGCTCCCAGGAGGGTGAAGGGAAAACAAAATCTCACCTGATTATGGTGAATTGGTGCAAATTTCCAGTCTGTGGCCTAGGCATAAAGGAGCAAATGGGTCCTGAGGTATAACTAGGTGTTGCTGTAAGGCTATTGGAAAAGGCAGCAGACAGGTGAAGTGGTGGATGGGGATTTGCAAAGAGATTTTTACTTAATTCTTCCATGAGATGTGGACATCATAGGCAAACCCAGCAGATTGTTGTCCATCCATAATTAGCCTTGAGTGACTTGCTAGGCCATTTCAGGAGAGTCACATTGTATAGGTCTTAAGTCATGTGTAGTTCAGACTGAAAGGACAGCGGATTTCCTTCCCTTTAGGACACTAGTAAATCAAATACGTGTTTGCAACTATTGATTGTTTCATGGCCACCGTTACTCAGATCAGTGTTGTATTCCAGGTCTGAAGGGTCACAATGTAGGAACAGGAAGAGGCCACTCAGTCCCTCAAACCTGTTCTGCCATTAGATTAGATTCCCTACAGTGTGGAAACGGGCCCTTTGGCCCCACAAGTCCACACCGCCCCTTGAAGCATCCCATCCTCTGAGAACCCCCACACCCCTGAACACTATGGGCAATTTAGCACAGCCAATCCACCTGGCCTGCACATCTGTGGACTGTGGGAGGAAAGTGGAGCACCCAGAGGAAACCCATGCAGACCAAGGGAGAACGTGCAAACTCTGTACAGACAGTCACCTGAGGTTGGAATCGAACCCAGGCCCCTGGGGCTGAGAGGCTGCAGTGCTAACCACTGAGCCACCATGCTGCCATTCAGTGCAACCATGGCTGATCTGTGGCTCAACTCCACATATCTGCCTCTGTCCCATATCCCTTATCTTAGCAAACATGTATATCTCTCAAGTTTAAAATTAACTGCTGTAGCATCAGCCTCTACAACCCTTTGGGTAGAAGTGATTTCTAAAACAATAGTCTGACCCTAATTCTAAGACTGTGCTCCCTAGTCCTAGAACCTCCAACCAATGGAAATACCATATCTTTATCTACCCTGTACTTTCCTGTTAATATGTGAAGATTTCAATCAGATCACTGCTTAACCTCAAGTCTAGTGAAAGCAGGCCTAATTTGTATATTATCTCCTTGTATAATCACTGAAGGCCCAAGTATCATTCTTGTGAACTTGCATGGTACTCCTTAAGGCCAGTATATCCTTCCCAGGGTGTGGTGCCCAGGTCTGCTGTCAGTACTCCAGTTGAGATCTAACCAGGGTTTTGTACAGCTGCAGCATAACTTCTGCATCCTTATAGTCCAGTGTTATAGATACAAAGGTCAGTATTCATTAGCCTTCTGGGCTAATTGCAGTGTGTTTGTGGGAGAGTGAAGGGGAGAGCAGCATTAGAGTCACTCTTTGAATGAATATGGAGATCTTGGCTGAAACTGTGACTATAAATAATATTTTGAAAATGTTTCAAATACTTTCTTAAAATGTGATTATACATGTTCTTGAATAATTGTGCTCTAAATGTTCATGTGCTGTTTTATTTTTGTTTTTGCTGAAGTCATCTTAAATTTCAAGAGTTTTAGATCCAACACCTGTTGCCCATCTCTAATTACCCTTGAAAAGATGGTGTAATTTTGCAACATTGTATCTTTACAACAGAGTGAGCAGCTTCAGCCCTTGTGTCCACACCAGTCATCAAGTGCACATTTTATTCGAATCTTGTTATCTAGCAGTTGGCCCATAGCCTTTTATGCTGTGATATTTCAATGTTCATCTAAATAGCTCTTAAATGTCCTGGGTGTTCCAGCCTTTATCACCTCTTTAGGCAGTGATTTCAGATACCTGCAACTCTCTGGATGAAAAATGCTTCTTCAAATCCCCTCTTAACAAACTGTCCTTCCCTTTTAAAACTGTGCTCCCTGGTTATTAACTGCCCTAAGGGGAAAAGATTATTTTTCTCTACCCTGTCTGTGTTCCTGAGAACTTTGCACATCTCAATGAGATCCTCCATCAGCCTTCTCTGCTATAAGGGAAACAACATACTTATCTAGTTTCTCTTCACACCTGAATCACTCCAGCTCGGGCAACATCCCGGTGAATCTGTTCTGCACCCTGTAATGCAATCACCAGTTTCCTATAGTTCATCAGTCAGGCTGCACACAGACTCCATCTGTACTTAGCTAATATTCTATTATGTACAGTTTCATCATAACCATCCTGCTCTCTTTCTTTTATTATTGACTAATAAATGCAAGTATCCTTCATGCTTTCTGAACCACCTTATCCCCTTGTCCTGTCTTTGAGAATATATGGCCATGCACACCAGGGCACATCTGATCCTCTGTATTTCTGACAGTTCTATCATTTAGTGTGCACTCTGACATTACACGTTACGGGTTTAAGTTCAGTTTGCTATTTTTCAGCCTGTCTGACCAGCTTATCTATATCTTATTGGGTAAGACATTGTTCCTTGCTGTTTACCAGTTTTTGTCGTCATGTTTGCTAATCACTTAGCTGTGCTCATTGCTGACATAAATATAACGGCAAGGGAGCCTTGTGGTGTGCCACTGGACACAGGCTTCTAATTTTAAAACAGCCGTTGACAATCATCTTCTGTGTCCACCCACTTGGCCAATTGTAGATCCAATTTGCTGAATTGCCTTTAATCCCATGTCATGCGAGACCTTGTCAAAAGCCTCGTCCAATTGGACTGCATCCATCACCTAGCGACCACCTCTCAAAATTCCTTGTAAGACAAGCTGTCCCTTTTATTTAGAAAGCCTTGATTGCTATTCTTAATTAATCCTTGCCTCTCCAGTGGAGATTAATTCTGTGCCACAATGTTTTCAATAGTTCTCCTACCACAGACACTAGACCCACTGGCCTGTAGTTTCCTGGTTTATCCCTACCTCACTTACTGAATAATGGTACCACAGTAGCTGTCTTATTGTTCTCCAACACCCTTCCTGTAGCCAGAGAGGATTTGAAAATTAATATCAGAGCCTCTAAACTTCATCCTTGCCTCCTGCAGCAGCTTTACTTACTTCTCATCTGGCCCTGGGGACTTATCCACTTTCAAGCCTCCTAAACCTGCTAATACCCCCCTCTCCCAATGCTAATTCATTCAAATGTATCACAGACCCTCCCTAATTTCTATTTAAGTTTTCCTTTTCTCCAGTGAAAACCAATGCAAAGTACTAATTTGAAGACCAAGCTATGCCTTCTGGCTCCACGTATGGATTAGCATGTTGGCTCCCAATGGACTTTGCTCTTTCTCTACTTATTCTTTCGCCTCTATGTAAAATATAATTAAGGAAAATTTAATGTTATCCACTATTGTTTTTTCATGTCCCTCCTTTAGTCTCCTAATTTCTCTCTTAAACAAGTCCCTGTACTTTCTCTACTCCTCTAGAGCATCCAGTGTTTTGAGATTTCAGTATCGATCATAAGCTTCATTTTTTATCCCTCCTTTTATCACAAACCTCCCTTGACATGCTGGGTACTCTTGGTCTTGTTCTCTGGTCCCAGCCTTCACCTTCATAAGAATATAGTGACCCTGCATTGCCCTGTTGCCTTTTTTGAATGCCTCCTACCTCTTTAATTTGGTTTTCCTGCAAATAGCTGCATCCAGTCCACTTCGGCCAGATCCTGTTTTTGTCTTATTAAAACCAACCTTCCCTCAATTCAGAGCCTTTATTTCCAGTCCCTCTTTACCCTTACCCATTCATACCAATCTTGCAGAACTGCAGTCACTAATGGAAAAATGCTCCCTCACTGACACATCTAACACTTGTCTGTCTTCAATCCCTAAAATTAAGCACCACCCCTTTTGTAGTATGACTTCCTAGGTGCTGGCTGTCCCCTTTTAAGCCTTTCACATTTTGTCAATCTCAGCTAATGTCAAATGTTGAAGTCCCCTACTATTATTGCCTTATTATTTTTACATTCCTCTGTAATTTACATTCTTCTGTCTGCTATGTCCTGCTGCCTGTTTGGGGTCTGCAGTAAGCCCCCAGCAAAGTTAAAATTGAGTCATATCTGAATACAGTCTACAAAGCATTGCAGTCATTCTTTGCTTCATTTCATGTGTATGTAATCCACCATGGTCATATTTTGTAATTTGTAGGGACTTCATCTTCTATTAAATGCAATAACCACTCCACTGTTACATTTCTACCGATTCTCCCCCCACCCTGTAAACTATGGGATTGTGGTGAATATGCTCCCACACTGCTCGGCAGGGAGTTCCAAGATTGACCCAGTGGCACATTAGTATTTTACATTTAAGCCACGATGATGTGAGAATGAGACCATTGAAGGTAATGGTGTTTGAATGCAACTGCGAATCTCATCCTTTTAGGTAGTGGGGGTTCACTAATTTGTAGTGATGAAGGAACCTTGGTGATACTCTGCAATGATGGTAATCATGTGACTCAGATTATGGAAGGCATAGGTGCACCTATTCAGAAAAGTACAGAGCTTTCTATCACACTTCTGACTTTTGTAATCTGATACTATTAAATTTGCTCTTAAGTTTCCAGATCTGCTCCAGTGGCACTGTTGTCACTAATATTGCAGGGAAATACTTTTGAGTCCTGATGTATCTGGGTTTGAATCTGCACAGATTGTATGGTGACAAAGTCATCTTTGATTCCTCTGCTTTGCTTTGACAAGATATTTCAATCTTTCTTTTTTGCTACTTTTTAATTTTCATTTTGCTTAAAATACTTCTAAATCACCAATGGTGATTTAGGTAATCCTGAATTTGTAATTCTTGAAGACTACTTTTCTCTCTCCTGTTGATTTATCAAAATACAAAATGCTATGTTCCTATGAAATATTTGGATGTTTTATTGATTTCAAAAAATATCCATCAGATTAGTGATAAAGCTATCTTAATATATTAGCTGTGTTTTGGCACCAATCACATGATTATTTTATTGTCATGCATACCAAAGCACAGTGAAAGTCTTTGTTTACGAGCAGTACAGACAGATCATAGCAAGGTTGTACAGATCAAAAAGCTTTAGACAGAGGCATACAGTTACATTACACAGGGTGTGCACTAGGTGAGATCGGTAGCAAGATCAGTGTTCTTTTGAGGCTAGAGAGTCCTTTCATGAGTCTCAGCTGGAAAGAGCTTTTCCTGAACCTGTGTTCAGGCTTCTGTATCCTCTGTCTGATATAAGAGGTTATAGGAGGTCATTACCAGTGTGTGGATGGGTCTTTGGTAGCCTATCCATGGCATCAAGCCATGTAAATGGAGTCTGTGGATAGAAGACTGGCTTCCAGGATGGTCTGGCCTGTGCACACCACTTTCTGTAGTTTCTTTCAGCCCTGGGCAGAGCAGTTGCCATACCAGGCTGTTATGCACCCAGACAGTAGGCTTTCAGTGGTGCTTCTGTAAAAGTTGGTGAGGGTCTTATGGACATGCCTAATCTCCCTAGGAAGAATAAGCATTGTACCGTCTTGACTGCTGCATCTACATGGGAAGACCAGGACTGGTGGTCGCTAATGAGGAACGTGATGCTGTCTGCCCTCAGCCTCGGTCCATTGATGTAGATGGCAGCATGTTCACCACCTTTCTAAAGTCAATCAGTTCTTTTTTTCAGCATGAGGAAGGGGTTGTATTCATTACACCACATCAAGCCCACTTTCTCCCTTCTGTATCTTGACTTATCATTGTTAGATATCCATCCCACTATGGTGGTGACATCAGCAAACTTGCAGATGGCATTTTTTTTTGGGAATTTGGCAACAGTCATGGATGTGCAGGAAGTACAGTAGGGGACTGAGGCTGCATCCTTGTGGGGGGGGGGGAGAGGGGTGCGTGCTCCAATGTAGGTTGTTATCATGGAGGAGGTATAGTTGCCTATCATTGCAGCCTGAGAGTCAGAAAGCTGGGGATCCAGTTGCAGAGGGTGTAGCGAAGACCAAGGTCACAGTTTTGAGATTGTCTAGAGGGATAATGCAGATGGTGGAGCTGTAGTCAATGAGCAGGAGTCTGACATACGTAACATGGTGTAGAACTGATGTGACAGCATCATGCAGCTGGTTTCTTGAAATATTTGAAGTAATACTCTGAAGTACCTAATATCTAGGTCTGACTTAATGATTTAGGCAGTTGGCTAAAGCTAGCACAGTCCTTTGAACTAGTATTTATATTCCAAGTTTATATTCTACAGTTGACTGTGTGCTTAAAGGTTGGAATGAGATGACTTTTCAGTGTAACTTAAAATATGCTCAGTGCTATTTGAATTGTAAACAAAAACATTGAATCTTTTAGTTTTGAGTATGTATTAAACTGTCTATTGTGTACTGTGCTGGCCAATGAGCATATTAGGAAAAACTTGTATATTAAGTTGGGTTGTGGTCTCATTAAGGATGATGCTTCTGTTTTTTTGTGTATCAAAAGTAAGTTGATTCCAGTTATTGATCGTGATCAAGCTGCCTTACCAACAAACAAGAGGGTAAATAATAGGTGATATTGTGTACTGGTGAAAGTATTGAAAGCCCCTTTAAGAGCTGAAGAACTGTATTAATAGTGATGTGAACTCCTGGGAGAGAGATTTCTAACAAGCAAAGTCATTTTGAAGCCACTTTGCCCCTTACAAGACTGCCAAGTGCAACAATAATGCAGCATTGAGGACTAAATTCTGAATTAGCTGATTAGTCTCACTCAGCCTGAAATGACCAGCCGTGCCAGAACTGAATAGCAAACACTGCCAGTACTGTTGGATGAGGTCTAGAAGATCCAAGAGGTTAAAGCTGATGGTTTTAGTACAGGGATGGACTCAAATGTAGAGAAAGGAGGTTGAGGGAGTTGAAGTTTTATCAGGAAGGCAATGCAGAAGAGGGGGAAAGGTGTGGAATCTTGGCAGACAGGGTTTTGGTGATTTTTCTCACGCCTCCGCCGCTGCCGCCTCCTCCTCCTCCGCCGCTGCTGCCCCCCCCCCCCCCCCCATTGTATCCAGGACATTGCCACCTCAAATGAGGTGACCGCTAACCACCACCACACCCACCCACCTTAATTCATTTAAATCTGTAAAACAGTGGATCTGATCCTGGCCAACTGTCCGCAGCAGCTATATTGTGTAGGCAGCCTATTCATGCTGATAGGTGTGTTAACAAGGCTAATTGGCCTGCTGATTATTCATTTTAGATATGGTGGGCAGGCAGCCAATTTTGGTTCCCACCCATCCAGTATATTATAGGGTGTGCTTGGCATTATTGAAAAGTTCTCTTCTCTTCTAACCTATTTTATCTGCCTCCCAACAACATGCCTGGCAAGGTGAAACGTGTAAAATAAAGCCGACACAAGGTGCTAACAATGCCTATTTTGAACTGAGTCTATGAAAGTGAGATGGTTGGAAGAGACTTGAAAGGACTGCCAGATAGAATGTAAACAGAAGGCACAATAAATCTTTATCTTTAAATAATTCTTTGTAATTGTGTTTTGACCAAGTGGTCAAGTTTCCAATTTCTGATTGTTTTTGATTACTTTTTGGTGACGAAAATCAAGTCAGTATGGAAGGAAACTTGAAGTAGTTTTGTTTAGTTATGAATAACTGCAATCCTTATAGCTTAAATCTTCTTAGCGTAAACAGCTCTTTAATGTAGAGTGTGGTGACTGATATTCATATTCTTTGATTTTTGTGTATTCATATTGCAGTAAATTAACAGATTCTGTAAATGGAAAATATTTTGATGCACAATTTAATTTTAAATGTACTTTAGTGGAGGTGGGTGTAGTTTCTGCGGAAGTCTAGCTTAACCACGTGCAGTCACTTACAGCCACACAGACCTCTTTTCAATTGTTTCAAGATGCACTTTTCCTATTTGTCTGGATGAGTTTGTTTAACTTCTCTTTTTCTTACTAGTTTATAGACCACAGTAATATGCTTCTAATTCTGAATGTTTGAAAGTTACTTAACGGCCTTGCAGTGTGTAGGTTTTACCAATTCTTAATATGAACGATGAACAGATATTGATTGTAAAATACTGCATTACATAAAGCAGCAATAATGTTGAAGGTACAAGTTTAGGATTTAATGCATAATTTACACTTTTTACCTCAGGAGGTTTGCATAAAGTATGTACTTTGAAAATGTTTTTCCTCTATATTCTTTATTCATTAGTTATACCCTTCTAAAATGTGTGTTTAAAATGTTCCGAAATCTTGTCTGTCTCATTGAGGCAACAAATTGGTAATGCAAGTCACAGGACAAAGCTGTGGTAACAGCATCATTCTGAAACCACAGCCTCCGCCCTTTCTGTTAACGTTGATACTTCCTCTACATTTAGTGCAATTTTTTTCTCTAATTCTCAGCAGCTTGGATACTGCTTGTGAATTTTTAATCTGTTTCATTTGTGGAAGAATACCACTTATGAAAGTGCATTGAACGTTTAGACTTTACAATTAACCATTGCCTGAGAAATTTGTTGCAAACTGTGTGAACCCAAAATTATTGTTTTAAGTCATTGAGCACTTTAAGTTCTAACCAGAAAGTTGTGAATTTGGAGTTAAGGTGCAGATCTCTTCAGTTGTCCAAAACTACTATTGGCTGAATGTTTGTAATTTCTCAAGTTTTGGACAATTTGCAAAACTTTTACTGCAGACGTAGGATGGATTTCCCTTACTGCAGTTGTGCTGAGTTGTTAGATCAACTCTTTAAAATTCATTTATGGGATGAGGGCATTGCTGGCTGACCCAGCATTTATTGCCCATCCCTAATAGCCCAGACAGCAGTTCAGTGTCAACCACATTGCTGTGGGTCTAGAGTCACATGCCACACCAGGTAAGGGTAGCAGTTCCTGTCCCTAAAAGGCATTAATGAACCAAATGGGTTTTTCAACAATCAATGATGGATTTATGGTCATGGCATTCTTTGTTCCAGGTATTTGTATTGAATTCAAGTTCCTCCATCTGCTGTGGCAGGATTGGAACCCAGGTCCCCAGACTGTTATCTGTTGTCTGGGTCTCTGGATTAACAGTCCAGCAAAACATCATGAGGCCATTGCCTCCCTTTAACAATTCTGATGAATCTGTTTAGGTTTGAATACGACAATACCCAAACACCCACATTAGCTTGTTTACAAGAGAAACAAATTCCATTTTGATCACTTCCTCGAGTCTTTCTGAACTTGATTTTAAAAGTTAGGCAATCTTCCTGGAGTTTAGAAACATACTGGCATAGCATCCCTCTTTAGCATAATGCTATATTCGGTATCGAATTTGTCTAATCCAGTGAATAATTTAGCGTATCCCATCTTAATGGAACTTTCACTCAGGTGTTATGGTGATAACTTTTGTCTCTTCAGCCACGGTCTTTGTGGTAAGACAATGACACTTGCCCCATACCAAGCTTAAAATTAATGAAGTGTCCATTGACATAAACAAGTTCTGAAGAATACTCAGATAACAACAGGAACTGAAAATGCTGGAGAATTGAGATAACAAAGTGTGGAGCTGGATGAACAAAGCAGGCCAAGCAGCATCTTGGGAGCACAAAGCTCAATTTAGTTGAATCAAACTTTTCCCCCAGGAAGGCTTTTGATATCTCTTTCAGTGGTGGTAGTTCTATCACACTAATTTTTGTGCCAGTAGGTATTTGGTTTCATTCTGCTCTGAAACTGTTCTACTTCTGAACATCTGAAAGTTTGCTTTTTTTTTCATAGCTGTAGCCTGAGACTTATTTTTGTTCCATGGCACTGACAGTGACTCTTAGCTTCTAAGTGGCTTACACTTTGTTAACTACTTGCGTACCTGTGGAGTGTAGAGACCTTATAAAGTGGATAAGTTCTGTGCGGTAAGATTGTTCCTTTTCAGGATTTAAAAATTCATTCATAGAATGTGTTGCAGGCTGGGCTGGCATTTATTGGTTTTTATGGTCACGTGTGCCAAAATAGCGCAAATTATTTGTTCATGAGCAGCACAAGCAGATCACAGCAAGCAAAGGATGCTCAGATAAACACTTAGAGGCACGCAGCTTACATTATTTGAAGCTAGAGTCCAGAGAAGCTGTACCTGAGATAAGTGTGAAGCTGGATGACCGCAGCAGGCCAAGCAGCATCTCAGGAGTGCACAAACTGACGTTTCGGACCTAGACCCTCCTTCAGAGGGGGGGGGAGATGGGGAGGGTTCTGGAATAAATAGGGAGGGGGGGAGTTGGATCGAAGGTGGAGAGGGGGATAGGTCAGTCCAGGGAGGACTCACAGGTCAAGGAGGTGGGATGAGGTTAGTAGGTAGGAAATGGAGGTGTGGCTTGAGGTGGGAGGAGGGGATAGGTGAGAGGAAGAACAGGTGAGGGAGGCTGGGCTGGTTTTGGGATGCAGTGGGGGGAGGGGAGATTTTTGAAGCTTGTGAAGTCCACATCAATACCATTCCGCTGCAGGCTTCCTAAGCGGAATGATTTGCTGTTCCTGCAACCTGTGGGTGGCATCGTTGTGGCACTGCAGGAGGCCCATGATGGACATGTTGTCTAAGGAATGGGAGGGGGAGTTGAAATGGTTCACGACTGGGAGTTGCAGTTGTTTATCACGAACCGAGCGGAGGTGTTATGCAAAGCGGTCCCCAAGCCTCTGCTTGGTTTCCCCAATGTAGAGGAAGCCACACCAGGTACAGTGGATACAGCATACCACATTGGTAGATGTGCAGGTGAACATCTGCTTAATATGGAAAGTCATCTTGGGGCCTGGGATGGGGTTGAGGGAGATGTGGGGGCAGGTGTAGTACTTCCTGCGGTTGCAGGGGAAGGTGGGGTTGGAGGGCAGTGTGGAGCAGACAAGGGAGTCAGTGGTCTCTCCGGAAGGCACTTGAGGGTGGGGATGGAAAAACGTCTTGGGTGGTGGGGTCGGATTGTAAATGGCAGAAGTGTCGGAGGATGATGCGTCGTATCCAGAGGTTGGTTGGGGTGGTATGTGAGAACAAGGGAGATCCTGTTGGGGTGGTTGTGGTGGGGGTGGGATGTGTTGTGGGAAGTGTGGGAGACACCGGTCAAAGGAGTTCTTGACCACTGCGGAGGGAAAGTTGTGGTCCTTGAAGAACGTGGACATCTGGGATGTGCGGGAGTGGAATGCCTCCTCCTGGGAGCAGATGCAGCGGTGGTGGAGGAATTGGGAATAGGGGATGGAATTTTTGCCGGAGCGTGGGTGGGAGCTGGTGTTGTACCTGAACCGGCTTCAGTGTCTGTACAGACTTCTGTATCTTCCTGACAGGTTGTAGGAGGTAATGGATGGGCCTTTGACGATGTTGGCCGCATTTCTGTGGCAGCAAGCTGTGTAAATAGTCCATGGATGGAAGATTGTCTTCTGTGATGGTCTGGGCTATGCACACAAGTTTCCCAACCCTAGTTACCCTCTAAGATGGTATGTACGGCTGCAGTTTATTTGGTGTAAATATAACCACAATGCTATTGGGGAGGAAGTTCCAGGATTTGGACCCAGCTGGTAATATTTGTCAGAATGGTAAGCCGCTTGAAGGCAACTTGCAGATGGTGGTGTTCCTATGGATCCACTGCCGCCCTCCATCTGGAGGATGGTAGTCTGTACCCTTATCACATGCAGTCTATCCAGCCTGATCTTTGTCACTTATGTCAAAGCTCTCCTCCCTTGGAATTTCCTGACTTGTACACAACTCTGAATTGTTCTCAGATTCTTCTTTTCTCAGGACTCTTTCATCTCATATCTATATATCATGCTTGCTTCCTAGAACCACACTGGGTTTTCTGTTTGTTTTACCAGCTCAGATATGAAGGTTTTCTCTTTGGAGTGCTGCTTTTGTATTACAGGTTGAGAATAAATCACTATCAAGCTTTAATTGTAAGAGCATTTGCCTTACACAATAGGATGTAGCATATTACAAGATAGCAACAGGTATACGTTATCTGTTTGCCATAATTACAAAGATTATCATGACTCAGACGATATGTCTGTCTTCATGCTCTCATGCTACAATGCTTTAATCTCCACCCAAAGTCGTGTGACATTGGATTTGGTAAAGCTTAATGCAGCCTCAACACAGACTTTCAAAACATTGTGGTATACAACAAAGGGGTAAAACAACTGGTGTTGCCACTCCATCCTTGTACAAAAAGGTATTGCAGAGAAGGGAGTGGGTGTTAGGGCTGACTAAGCAACAAACTGAAGCATTTGATTTTACATTCACTTGTTGATAGGATGTGTTGTTGCCGGCCAGGGTGGTGGTGTCCATCTTTACTATCCTTGAAAAGGCTGGTAGTTCACTCTAGAATGCATTAGACTCGCTGCAGCTCTCTCAGACTAGGTGCACCCACAACACAGTTAGAAAGGAGTTTCACAATTTTGACCCAGAGACAGTGAACAAGTGACAACATATTTAGAATGGTGTATGGCTATGACATTCAAGTAATTTTGTGTTGCAGTCTGAGTTGTGACAAATTGGCCTAAATTTGAAATAACCACAAACAGATCAAGTGAAGAATTTGAGTTATAGTAATAATATTGTGCGATTGAAGCAAATAGCATTTACTTGATTAAGGATATACCTAATTCACACAAGGGAGAAGGAAACCAGGCTGGGTTCAGAGACTATTTGAGTAAAACCTCAATATTTAATACCTGTATCATGCTTAACACCTGCATAAAGTAGTCAGTTGAAGTTACCTGATTCTTTGCAATAGATTGTGTAATTTTATGTAAGTATTTTAATTCAAGACTATAAGACAGGGGCAGAAGTAAGTCATTAAGCCCATCTAGTTGAACTGTCATTCTTTAAGAGCAGCATAGCTGATCAGATGACCGTCAACTTCACTTTCCTGCCTTTTCTCTAGTTATAGGATGATATAACTTTGCTCTGACCATTGTGATTTTGTTTTAAAAGAAAACAGTATTTAGTTGTGCTTTAAGAACTCCTTCCCACATAACATCTCTAATCCAATGCACTTCACTGACTTCACACAGATATTACTGTATTGTTGCAAATGTTTATTTTGCAATCTGTTTTTATTTTAAACCTTTAAGATTTGGAATTAAAAACTTTACTGTAGAAAATAAGATGTACAATTAAAGTGAGCTTGGAGTCTATTACACTAAGGCTGTAACCACATTTTAAGAGGTTAACAGCTGGAAAGGTCAGATGTAAAAAAAGTAGTTGGGATTACTCTGCTAAATAGTGGGAGTCTGCAACTCTTTCAAAATGGAGATTCCAGAGAGATGTTTTCATTTTGGCAATTAGAATTAAATTGGTCAAAACCCATTCAGCAGTTTGACCTGATTAAGTACAGACTCTTAAGAGTCTTAAGACCATAAATGAGGAATAGTTAACTTGAGGGTGAGCTTGAAGATATTCCATAGCAGGGTGGGTCCTTATGGAGATGCTTGGGAGCTAAAGGACATTCCCTAATTTCAATTTGAGTGGCTGAGTTGGTTGTGATTTAGCCTTGTGTGGTTAGCAGCTCATTGAGAGATGATCATCAAAGTAATTTGTGTGAGGTAGACTGGCACTGAGCAAACAAGGTGAGATTTTTTAACCAGGGAGAATGAGTGAAGCTTAATCTCAATTTGATCTTTGTAAAGGAAAAAAAATGTTGGAAGATTGAAACGAGTTGAAGAATCTGTTGTGATCCTCCAGAGAAAAAGCAACAAGTAGAACAGCTTGGATGTATGAGAAAACAAACAAGAACAAGGGACTGAAATGCTCAGTCAAGAGTTGGATATTGAATGTTTTACCTGTGAAAATAGCTGAACTAAATTTGCCAGAGAATTCTGGCATTATATCAGCAATAATATTGATTTACCTTACTAAAAAATTTTACATAAATGACTTGTCACAAATATCTAGAGGTACAGTGAAGTGTTCAGTCCACACGCACCAGTACCATTTTGAAATACTAAAGAATAAAAAGAAAGCACTTAAATAGAATTCATCTTCATTGGCTGGGGTCCCACATGCAATTTCAGGACTTGAACAGGTCCCTGTTCTGGGCCTATGGCAGCGAGGAGCCCTGCAACAGGCACTGACACTGTTATAATCAACAACTTGCTGCCGAAAAGAGCCCATGCTGTCACTGCAGCCAATGCCCTTCTGCCATTTCAGGATTCTTTGCCAACACTGCTCTGGCCAACTAAACTGCAATGAAACGTCCACAAAAATTTTTAGGACATGTAGGAGGTTAATCAGAATGTATGGCATATGGTTATAAATGATATAATTAAACTGAGTTTGTTTTGCTTGATTTGGGTTTCTTTACAGTGAAGTTTGCCTGTTTAAAAGAAAGTGAAATCTTTGGTATATTGCTATCAGTTAGTGAAATGTTAAAATTTCTATTTTAAATACTGCAGTCCCTAAGTCAGCTGTAGCAGTATGGTAAATAATAAGATCTGGCAGGAATTGGGGAACAAGATGATGGTTAAATGTTAATTTCTGAAATAATTGGGTGAGAACTAGGTTTATATATAGGGAGCAAACAATCAGTGTGGCAGACTTTTGTAATGTATGAATTGGAATAAAACTTTTGACTGGAAAAGTAAGTGCTTTGACTCTGTCCAACTAGCCTTTAACTTCCAGTCTTTAACATAATGGACTTCAGTGCAGAGTTAAATTTCAACTCTCTTGTCCCTGTAGTGATTGGAACGATGTCAGCCACATGGACCTCCTGGAATTATTTTGTGCTGAACAGTTTGAGACATGCAAGCAATGGACAGAGCTGCATGACAATCAATAACAATTGAATTATACAAGTTCTAGCAAATTGGGGTGAGAAAGCAACATCAAAATATCTTGAGCTTTCATCTTAAGAGACCTGTGGAAATGAGCAGTTGGCAGGACTAGGCTGCATTTGGCATTAAAGGAGGGATGTTAGAAGGTTGACTGAGGTAAAGGTCAATTGGCTCCATTTGCCAGTTACATAGAATGTAAATGATACCATAGCACTATTTCAGAGGTGCAGGAGAGATATCCTTGGGCCTAACCAATATGTACCTCCACCAAAATTGCTAAAAATTACTTGCAACCAACCCTGCTGGTTTACAACCATGTTACTGTTAGTAGGAATTTGTTGCCTGAATTTAATTGCCACATTTCCTATATTATGACAGCAGCTACGCTTAAAAATAACACTATTGTCTTTGAAGCACATTTGAAACAGATTGAGTGCAATATAAATTCAAGCCTCTTCTTTTCCATCAAGCCTGATTAAAATAGTCAGATTGGTCTTGAAGTATATTTTTTATAGTGAACTAGAGCACACAAATCAGAATGATTCAGTTAAGGGATTGTCATTGGCCTTTGTGAGCATACAGCAGGCTTGTTTTGAGGAATAGTTGGATCGTAAAATCCTTTTTAATTTGTTCTCTTACTCCGGCAGTAAGTGTATTTGGTCCTGATTTGGAAATTGAGGCTCAAAACCAAAGATTTGGCATTTGTTTATTAGTGCGTATATTTTGTATCATTAGACTGGTTGGTAAACTTAGATCACATGATACTGGAATAGCTTGCTAATAGGCTTCACAGTAAGATGCAGAGGGTGGTGGTGGAGGGGGGTTATTTTTCAGTCTGGAGGCCTGTGACCGATAGGTTTTCACAGATTGGTGCCTGGTCTACTTTTGTTTATATAAAAGTGACAATGTTGGAAGCATGGTTGTAAGTTTGCAGATGATGCCAAAATTGATGGTATAGTCAACAGTAAAGAAGGCCATCCAAGAGTACAAAGGGGTCTTGATCAGTTGGACCAGTGGGCTGAGAAGTGGCAGGGAAGTTTGATTTAGATGAATGCAAGGTGTTGCATCTGGATAAAACAAACAAGGGCAAGACATACACAGCTAATGGTAGGGTCCTGGGGAATGTTTTCAGGGGCATAGCTCTTCAGAAGTGGCATCACAGGTGGACAGGGTGGTTAAAGCATTTGGCATGCTTTACTTCATTGCTCAGACTATTCTGTATATACAGTCATACAGAAATGCAGCATGGAAACATGCCCTTCAATCCAACTTGCCCATGCCAAGCAGAGATCTTATCTAATCTTATTGCCAGCATTTGACCCATATCCCTCCAAACCCTTCCTATTCATAGCCATCCTGATGCCTTTTTAAATGTTGTAATCATACCAGCTTCCACCACTTCCTTTGGCAGCTCATTCCATACACACACCACCCTCTATGAAAAAGTTACCTCTTAGGCCCCTTTTAAATCTTTCCCCCCTCACCTTAAACCTATGCTCTCTAGTTTTGGACTCCTCCATTCCAGGGAAATGGTCTTGGCTCCCACACAGACATGGGGAGAATGTGCAAACCCCAATCCGATTCATAGTAGTTGGGACATCATGTGTGTAGTTATAGGCCATTTGGTGAGGCCACTTTTTGAGCACTGTGTACGGTTCTGGTCACCCTGCTATAGGAAGGATGATATCAAATTGGAGAGGGTGCAGAAAAGACTTACAAGGATGTTGCCAGTACTGGAGAGTTTGAGTTATAAGGAGAGGTTGGATAGGCTGGGACATTTTTCACTGGAGCACAGGAGGTTGGGGATAACCTTAGAGGTTTATAAAGTCATAACAGACATTGATAAAGTGAATAGCAAGGTCTTTCCCTAGATTCGGAGTCCAAAACTAGAAGACATAATTTTAAAGTTGTTGATTTTGCTCGCTGAGCTGGCTTGTTTTCATTCCGATGCCTCGTCACCATTCTAGGTAATGTCATCAGTGAGGCCTGAAATGAAGCAATCTTGTTCTACTCCACTTGGAATTTACACTGTGCAGTCTGTTATGGTGATATTGTGCAACGACTGCCACAAACACATTACTTTGGAAGGAAGCTAGCCATCAGAATATGAACATTAGCTGGCAGCAAAACGGTAGGATGAACTTTCCTTACACCCATACTTCAATCAACAAACAATTAGAATTGGACCCCATATACAAAACCAGAAACAACACTGCTCACCACAACAGACTGGACAGTATAAATTCCAAATGGAGTAGAATAACATTGCTTCATCAGAGGCCCCACTGATGTCACCTAGCATAGTGGCAAAACGTCTAAATGAAAACAAGCTAGTCAACAACCTCCCCCACAATCGGCACTACAAAGCTTTGCTAAAACTTTAAACAGCATTTTAAAGTGAGGGGAGAAGAATTTAAAGGAACTGAGGGCCAACTTTTTCATAGTGGGTGGTTTGAGTGTGGAATGAGCTGCCAGTGGAAGTGGTGGGTGAGATATAGTTACCTATCTAAATGTCTTTTAAATATGATATGTGAACAGGAAAATCTAGAAATGCAGGCAAATGGGACTAGTTTAGTTTGGGATACCTGGTCAGCATTGATAAGTTGGATCAAAGGATCTGATCCTGTGCTGTGTGACTATAAATATGGTTTGATAAGCATTCAACTGTATAGGGTGTCCCCACTTAAAATAGTGGTTGCATTCCTGAAAATCATGTGGAACATGGTTTCCCATTAAAATAAAATAAATGTTAAAACCAGAGTTGGGTTCCTGGGGAGAATCTTTGCTCAGAAGTGTGTAAAAGTTGAAATACTGTGCTATGCATCTGCACCTGAACAGAAGAAAAAATGCTTCAGAGGAAAGTAGTGTTGCTGTACAGTATGACAATTCTTTTGTGAAACTAAATCTACAGCAGTTTGTCTACTATATGTGCAAATAACAAATTTTAAATGATTAAGTGAGGTTTACAGCAGTGTTGAGCAGATAACTCTTTAAGAAAAGATCAACCCTTACTGCACAGTGCAGAGAACAATGGTGCCAACTCTAGAAGTACAACATAAGGCCATGCTGATAATGAGGATGAGAGGAGCACTGACATGCAATGCAACAAGGAAGGAAGGGATCTTAAAACAGAGGCACTTTTAAAATACCCCCTCTCCTTTTGGAAAAAATCAACTTTAACTTGAAAAGACTTCAAAAGGAGAGAGGATTTCTTAAGTGTGGAGCTGGAGGAACACAGGCCAAGCAGTATCAGAGGAGCAGGAAAGCTGACATTTTGGATTGTGACTCTTCAGAAATGGGGAAGGGGGCTCTGAAATAAATAGCGACGGGGCGGTTGGTTGGGCTGGGGAAGGTAGGTGGGGTCGTGATAGGTGAGTGCAAGTAGGCCGAGGTGGGGATTGGTCAGTGAGTTGGGAGAGAAGAATGACAGGTTAGGGTGGTGGCGATGAGAGGGAGGGTTGCTCATGGATGAGGCCAGGGGTTGGGGAGATTTTGAAGCTATTAAAGTCATGATAAGACCATTAGGCTGTAGAATGAGGTGCTGCTCCTCCAGTTTCCAAGTCGTGGTGTCCATCCTGGTTTCCTCCAGTGTTGCATGTTGCCCAGGCAGAGGAATGGGGTGTTGAAGTGGTTTGCAACTGGCAGGTGTTTGTTGTTTGTTGCAAACTGAGCGTAGGCACTCCACAAAGCTATCTTCAAGCCTCTGCTTCCTCTCTCCAATGTAGAGGAGGCCACATCAGGAACAGCGGATGCAACAGACTACATTAGCAGATGTGCAAGGGATGGAGGTGAAGGGGGTGCTGCGGAGGGACAGGTTGTAGCACTTCCTAAGGTTGCAGGGAAAGGTGCCAGGAGTCCCGGGGCTAGTGGGGAGTGCGAAGTGGACAAGGAGGTTGAGGAGAACGGTCCGTACAGAAGGTGGATAAGGGTGGGGAGAGTAATATATCCTTGGTTGTGATGTCAGATTGCAGGTGGCAGAAGTGGTGGAGAATGATGTATTGAATCTGGAGGTTAATGGGGTGATTCATGAGTATTCTAAGAGGGATTCTGTCTTTGTTTTTATTGCGGGGAGGGAGTGTGAGGGCTGAGATCCGGGAAACGCAAGAGATGTGGTTGAGGGCATTTTTGATCACTGGATGGGGGAGTTGCGATCCTTGATGTTCGGGAGTGGAACGCCTCATCTTGGGAGCAGATGTTTGGGAGATGGAGGAATTGGGAGTAAGGAATCACATTCTTGCAAGAAGCTGGGTGAGAGGAGGTGTAGCCTAGGTTGCTGTGAGAGTCAGTGGGCTTGAAATAGACATCGGTTTCGAGATGGTCACCAGAGATGGAGACAGGTGTTCCAGGAACAGGAGAGAGTTGTCAGAGATGGTCCAGGTGAACTTGAGACTGGGGTGAAAAGTGTTAGTAAAGTTAATGATCTGTTCACGCTCTTCATGGGAGCACAAGGCAATGCTGATATAGCAGAGGAAGAGGTATGGATAGTGTCCTATGCTGAGAGGTCAGTTTGTGACAAGTATGAAATTCAACACTGATTGCATCACTTAGCTATTGTACACTAGTTCCTGTTTCATGCTGTCAAACTTTTAATAGCTGTGGTTGTCTGGAGAGATCTTGTTCCAAAGAAAAGGATTATAGAGGGAACTGTTGAAGATTACTTGAAAAAGTAATTTGCATGGGTTCTCTAGAGTTTGATGAAATTTTGGAGTTTACACTGAAAGCTGTCAACTTACATTACATTTGCCACATTATTGTTATTACTGAGTCACATCTTTTATGGACTGCATGAACTCTTATACACTAACCATTTCTGAAATGTAATTTAAAGTGAGAGTTAGAATATCAGACAAAGCAAGATTGTTTTAGATTTTCAGCATTTCCCTTCTGAAATGCCTCTAGTTTAAGTATGAAGTTTTTATTGTTATGCTTCAGGTTAGATGTTCTAAATGGGAATCCACTTTTCCCCAGCTTTATATACGGGGTGGCTCCATTCTTGATTGCTGCGCTGATTTGACTGCACATGCACTGTATCTCTCAAATTGTTAGAGGTGTTCCGGTAACAGGAGTGAAGAGAAGTTATAAGGTTTTCCTCAAATGCAATGTACATGTCGAGCAGGTATTTTAATTAAGTTAGCCTTTTAATACTTCAAATGCTTGCTTGTGGGGATTAAAACAGCAAATAGTTGTTACTGAAAATCAAAAGGGTGGATGTGCAGGATATATAATACACCAGTAATTTTTGAGAAGGGAGTTTACCAGCTGGAATGATTTTACAATCTCAGATCAGAGAAACTAACCCTTCACAAAGACCTTAATACTGATTGAGTTCAAAGTGTGTAATTTGAGGCTTAAATATTCGTATTAAAACCAAAATGTAGTTTGTGTTGGAACTATATCTGGTATGGGCTTGACAGTATAAGTAGGAAATAACAAACGGCTGGGTTGGGTGAGTCTCGACTGCTAAAAGGAGAATTGAGACAAATGGTTAGAGTATTTGGTGTAGCTTGCATGGACCCTAATAATTTGATACACGTAAACAAGTTTAAATTTTCAAAATAAGACTCGTAGATCTACTTTACAGCTCCAAAAACACTGCAGAAACTTGATACCATCCAAGACAAAGCAAGCTGCTTGATTTTGTTTAACAATCAGCCCCTCCACCCTTGTTTAGTTGCTTCAACAATATGTATTTTCTACAAGATGCAGTACAATGAATCACTGAACCTCCTTTAACAGCACCTGCCCAATCCAAAACCTCAATCACTTAGAAAGACAAAGGTGGCAGATCAATAGAAGTACCATCACCTGCAAGCTCCCATCCAACCCGCACACTGTAGTAACATTATCAGTATTTCGCTCACTAAGACAAAATTCTGGAATTCCCTGCCCAAAGGCATTATGGGTATGTGAATACCAACTTCAGAAGTTCAAGGCACCTAATCGCCAGGTTCTCGAGTATAATTGGAGATGGGCAACCAAAACCACACTTGCTAATGATCCTTTCAAATAAAAAAAATTTAAACTTTCATAAATGTTAGTGAAAACAAGTGATTTGAGTGGGCATCCTGCCCATTCCCATTAATCTGTCATTTGATTAATGACCCCTCTACTAAGTGAAAATTTGTTCTTATCTGCCCACCCTTTGTATGCCTCTCCATACTTTTGTAAACTTCAACCAGGTTCCCTCTGTGTCCCTTCTCTGCTCTTAAGAAAACCAAGGCCAGCCTATTGAATCTCTCCATAGCTGAAATGGTCCAGTAAAGGCAGCAGCCTGGTGAATCTTCTATGTACCCTATCTTGTGCCGTGCTGTGCCATTACATACGTCCTAAATTGTGGCAATTGAAACTGCACACAGTACTGCAGCTGTGGCATAACTAAGCTTTATATCTATACAGTTCCATCCAGATTTCCCTGTTCTTGTATTCTGTCCCTCGATTGATAATCCCTGTGAGCCTGCTCATACACCTTATCTATCTGTACTGCTCCTTTTTAAGGAACTATAGGCATGTATGCCAAGATCCTATTGATCCTCTGTACTGCCTAGTATGTAACCATTCTTTGTTCATTCCTTTTACTTTGTTCATACTCCCAAAATGTATCACCTCACACTTGGCTTGCAACCACCTTCAGCTAGAATTCCCACCTGAATGATCTCTTTGCCTCTTCTGAGGTCTCCAAATTTGAGTCAATTTAACTCTCTCCATCTAATATTAGAAAACTGTCAAGTGTAATAAATACAGAAACATCAATGGGATCTAACAGCATCCCAGCAATAGTGCTGAAGTCGTAATGGGGGTCCTCCACATAGTCTGACCGCTGGCTGCCACCTCACTCTGCACTGGACTGCTGGTCACTGGTGCCCTTGCCTCAGGCCACTAGCGTCCTTACTATGGCCGCTGGCTTCTCTGACAGCAGTCCACTTTGGAGGCCAGGTATCCAAGGCCGAGAAAAGAGCAGAGGGAGAAAGGAAAAAGAACGGGCTAATCAGAGGAGCCCTGGCTGGGGCATCCTACTTTGCTGTCTGACCAGATGAGCATGGCATCAAGGACCCTGAGAAAAATGAAAGTCAGAATCAGATGGGAGTAAGACATGGATAGAAATGGACAGCTGACATCAAATAGGCATCTGTATGATTATTGAGGATAGCAGGCCAAGGTGTAAAGATAATTAGTGCCTTATTTGTTCAAAATTCCAATATTATATACATTAGATGTTAAAAGGTCACAATATAGTTTAGAACCCTCACCCCATCCCCCTCTGATGGGTCTAGGCCCGAAACATCAGCTTTTGTGCTCCTGAGATGCTGCTGGGCCTGCTGTGTTCATCCAGCCTCACTTTTTATTATCTATGTCTCGTGTGCTCGTTTTTAAAATCGTGACCAACAGGTGGTAGAATGTTTCAATAATTCTTACTGAAAAATGTTTATCAATATGTTTAGGGAGACTTTGGGAGGTTGGATGGATAAAAACACATTTATCTGACACTTAACGTGTTGTCAATGCAGCTCCAATTGCAAGTCAGCAACAGAAGAAGGTATTTACCCAATGATGTAATTTAGAGATAATTGGCTCTTACTACCTTTATCTTTTTTACTAGTTTAAACTCAATGTGTTCTGTCACTTGTCGGTAATTCTAAGCTGGCTTTCAATGTTTTCTAAATCATTTGGCCTATCACTAATTTTACCACCACAAGACTTTCAACTTGCTGCTATACTTAGCCTCCTCTGTTAGGATGACTGCTTATTCTGCGCATGCAGGCTTCAAAAAGCAATTCCATCTGTTTTTGTATCAGGCCTAAATTAACTTCTGAACACCATAACACTGATTTATCAGTGCTCTGCTCTGTAAACAAATATTTTGTAATTCTGAAAGGTACCACAATAAAACTAAATTATTATATAGATCATATGTTCAATTCTCCTCCGTTAGTGTCTGTAACAGTCATTCTTCTACGATTAGAAAAACTAATCTTAGATATTAAAACCAATCAGGAACAGAACAATAAAAGTTTGGCAAACAGTTGCAGCCATTTAAAAGGATATTTAATGATTCTTAATAGATATATTTTGAAGATTGCATGAGGAGAATAAGCAGTCATCCTAACAAAGGAGGTTAAGTATAGCAGCAAGTTGAAGGTCTTGTGGTGGTAAAAGTAATGATAGGCCAAATGATTGACAACATTGAAAACCAGCTTAGAATGACTTAAGTGACAGAACGCAGTTTAAACTAGCAAAAAAGACAAAATAAGATAGTAAGAGCTTTTATAAACAGGAACTAAAGTAACTTAAATGAAGTAGTCTCTTAAAGGATGAGACTACAAAATTAATGTGGAACTAGAAATGGCAGAGGTGTTGCATAAAGATTTTCTAACCAGCTTGACAGTAAAAATCATGTTAGAACAGTGGCTGGAAATGAAGGGATGGGGGAGAGAAACCTCTTTTGGAAAATATTAACTTTTTATTTATTCATTTTTGTGGAATGTGGATGCCACTGGCCTGCCCAGCATTTATTACTTGTCTCTAATTGCCCTTGAGGGTGATGGTGAGCTGTATTCTTGAACTGCAGTACAACCTACTGTGGGTGACCTACAATGCCGTTAAGGAGAGAATTCCAGATTTTGACCCAGTGACAGTGAAGGAATGATGACATTTGAGTCAGAATGGTGAGTGGCTTGGAGGGGAACATGAAGGTGGTAGTGTTCCCATATATCTGCTGCCTAAATCCTTCTAGATGGAAGTGGTCATGCATTTGGAAGGTGCTGTCTGAGGGTCTTTGAATTTCTTCATTGCATCTTGTAGATAGCATACACTGCTGCTACTGAGCGTCAGTAGTGGAGGGAGTGGATGCTTGTGGATGTAGTGCCAATCAAGCAGGCTGTTTTGTCCATGGTGATATCAAGCTTCTTCAGTGTTGTTGGGGGTTGCACTCCACTAGGCAAGTGGGCGGTATTCCATCAATCTCCTGACTTGTGCCTTGTAGGTGATGGACAGGCTTTGAGGAATCAGGAGGTGAGTCACTTGCTGCGGTCTTCCTATCCTCTGACCTGTTTGTAGCCACTGCGTTTTTGTGGTGAGTTCAGTTGAGCTTCGGAGCAGTGATTCACAGGATACTGAAAGTGGGGGATTCAGTATGGATGGTAACATCATTTGAATGTCATGGGGTGGTACTGAAATTGTCTGTTATTGGTGATGGTTATTGCCTGGCATTTGTGTGGAGCGAATGTTACTTGCCGTTTGTCAGTCCAAGACTGAATATTGTCCAGATCTCGTTGCATTTGGACATGGATTGCTTCAGTTGTCTGAGGAGTCATGAATGGTGCTGAACATTGTGCAAAACATCAGTGAACATCCTCACTTCTGACCTTTGGAGGGAAGGTCATCGATGAAGCAGCTAAATGGTTGGGCTGAGGACACTACTTGATTGAATTCCTGCAGAGATGTCCTGGAGCTGAGACAACTGACCTCCAGCAACCACAACTATCTTCGTCTGTCAGTTATGACTCCGATCACCAGAGATTTTGCCTCGATACCCATTGATTCTAGTTTTACTATGGCTCCGTAATGTCACACTGGGCTGAACGCAGCCTTGATTTTTTTTGTTCTTCCACAGGATGCGGTTATCACCGGCTAGGCAGCATTTTATTGACCATCCCTAGGGCAATTAAGAGTCAGTGACATTGCTGTGGGTCTGGAGTCACATGTAGACCAGACCATGTAAGAATGGCAGTTTGCTTCCGTCCAGTATGTTAGTGAACTAAGTGGGTTTTTCTGACCAAGAATGGATTCATGGTCATCAGTAGACTCTTAATTCCAGATGTTGATTTGAATTTAAATTGCACCATCTGCTGTGTCAGGATTTGAACCTGAGTCTCCAGAATATTATCTAGGTCTCTGGAATAATACCACCACCACGCGCGCCCCCCCACCGAGGCCGTCACTTTCATCTCTCCCCTGGAATTCAGCTCTTTTTTTGGTCCATGTTTGAACTAATGAGGTCAGGAGCTGAGTGGCCCTGCAAAACACAAACTGGGCATCACTTCAGTAGGTGTTGCTTGATGGCACTGTTGATCACACTTTCCATCACTTAAACAAAAGAACTGTGGATGCTGTAAATCAGGAACAAAAACAAAGTTGCTGGAAAAGCTCAGCAGGCCTGTAGTTCTGAGGAAGGGTCACCGGTCCCGAAACAACATTAATTATTTTTTCCTTCTCAAATGCTGTCAGACCTGTTGACCTTCTGTCATTTTACTGATCAAGAACAGACTGGGGGCAGTAATTAGTCTGGTTGGATTTGTCCTGCTTTTGATGTACAGGATGTACTTGGGTAATTTGCTGCACTGTTGGGTCAATGCCAGTGCAGTAACTGTACTGGAAGAACTTGGCTAGGGGAGTGGTAAATTCTGGAGCACAAGGCTTCATTACTATTACTGGCATGTTATCTGGGCCTGTAGTCTTTGCAGTATCCAGTGCTTCCATCTGTTTCTTGATCACGTGGAGTGAATCAAATTTGATGACTGGTATCTGATGCTGGGGCTCGCTGGAGGAGGCTGAGATGGAGGATCCACTAAGCATTTCTGGCTGAAGATTGCTACAAATGCTTCAGCCTTATCTTTTGTACTGATATGCTGGGCTCTTCCATCATTTGAGGATGGGGATATTTGTTCAACCTACTCCTCGAATGAGTTGTTTAATTGTCCACTACTATTCACAACTGGATGTGGCAGGACTTGCATCTGATCTGTTGGCTATGGGATCACTCAGTTCTGTATATCACTTGCTGCTAGTGCCACTGATGCTCAGTAACAGTTGTGTGTACAATCTACAGGATGCACTGCAGAAATTCACCAAGGTCCTCAGACAGCACCTTCCAAACCCACGACCACTTCCATCTAGAAGGACAAGGGTATCTGATGTAATGGAACATCACCTCTAATTCCCCACCAAGCCACTCACCATCCTGATTTGGAAATGTATTGCCACTGTCGCTGGATCAAAATCCTGGAATTCCCTCCCTAATAGCATTGTGGGTCAACCCACAGCAGCAGGATTGCAGCAGTTCAAGAAGGCAGCTCACCACCTTCTCATGGGCAAGTAGGGATGGGCAACAAATGCTGGCCAGCCAGTGATGCCCACATCCTACAAACAAATAGAAAAATAAAAGTAGTCCTGTTTGCTGGTTTCACCAGGTTGACACCACATCATCGCATACGCCTTGTGCTGCTTCTGGCTTGTCATCCAATACTCTCCATTGAACCTGGCTTGATCCTCTGGCTTGATGATAATTGTTGGGATGTGCTGGAGTACAATTCTGCTGTTGATAGCCCATAGCACCTCATGGATGCCCAGTCTTGAGTTGCTAGATCTTTACAAAGTCTGTCCTATTTAGCACAGTGATTGTGCCACATAACAACAGTGAGTGGAGGTGATTCTCATTGTGAGGGCAGGACTTCATCTCCACAAGGACTGTGTGCAGTGGTAATGTTAGCAATACATGGACAGATGCAGCTGTGGCTAGCAGACCTGGTAAGGAGGAGGTCAAGTGTGTTTTTATTTCCTCTTGGTTCCCTCACCACCTGTCGCAGATCCAGTCTAGCAGCTATGTCCTTTAGGATCCAACCAGCTCGATCAGTAGTACAGGACGTTGAAATCCCCCAACCAGAGTATATTCTGTGCCCTTACCATCCTCTGTGCTTCCTCTGTATTGTTCAACATGAAGTAATGATTCATCAGTTAAGGGATGACAGTATGTAGTAACCAGCAGGAGGTTTCCTTGCCCATTTTTAACCTGAAGCCATGAGACCTCATGAGGTCCAGAGTCAATGTTGTGGACTCCCACAGCAACTCCCTCTGTATACCACTGTGATGCCACCTCTCCTGGGTCTGGCCTGCCAGTGGGATAAAACATATCCAGGGATGGTGATGGTGTCCAGAACATATCATAAGGTATGATTCAGTAAGTTTGACTGTCAGGCTGTTGCTTGACTAGTCTGAGATCTCAATTGTGGCACTTGCCACCCCAAATGTTAATGAGGAAGACTTTGCGTGGTCTGTTTCTGCCTGTCTGTCTTTTCCAGTGTTTAGTCAATGCTAGGTGATCTGTCTGATTTCCTTTCATTGTGACTTTGTAGTGATTGGTACAGCTAATGGCTTGCTGGGCCATTTCAGAGGCGTGTTGAGAGTCAACCATATAGCCATGGGTCTGGAATCACATGCAGGCCAGACCAGATGAAGGTGGCAGATTTCCTTCCCTGAAAAACATTACTGAACCAGATGTCTTTGTTCTGGTAATTGACAATGGATTCATGGTCATCAGTAGATTCTTAATTCCAAATTTTGTCTTTTTAAATTCAGTTCCACTATTTGCTGTGGTGGGATTCTATCTGGGTCTCTGGATTAATAGTTGGCTGATAATACCACTAGGCCATCGCCTTGCCTGACTAATTTTTTAAAGCTATTGTAGCAAACTAACAGGAGTTGACAGTGACACGTCCACTGGTTCCAAGCAGCCTGCATCAGAGCATCTTAAAAAGAAGTAACCGCAGGCCTGGTGGATGCTTTGGTTTCAGTTTTCTAAAATTCCCTAAATTCTCAAGATCCCAGTGAATTGGAAAGCTCTGCCATTTAATGCCACTGTTCAAGAAAGGGTTGAGGCAGAATCTTAAGTCAATAAGCCTAGTATTTATTGCTGGGAAAACGGTGGAATCTATTAAAGAATTAGCAGCAAAATGTTTTTAATAATGAAATTCATAGTGCAGTCAGACAGAGGGCAATTGGATTTTACAAAGTTATTCCTTGAAAATGTAACAAATGGAGTGGATAGAGGGGAGCTGAGTAGATGTGGCATGTTTGGATTTCCAAAAAGATGTTTGATATGGTGCAGTGTAAAAGCTTACTACACAAGTTAATGGTGGGAGCGATTAAATTGGCAGGAATGGGGGACTTGAGTCTGGATAAATGGTCATTTTCAAGTAGGCAAATTGTAACGGAGTGTCTCCGTGAACAGTGGTGAGGTCTCGGCTATTTACAATCTCTAAGCTTGGATGAAGAGACTGAGGTGTTATTTGTTGACGCTATCTCAAAATTGTTAGAAAGTGAATTCTGAAGAGGATGTTTAAATGAAGAGCAGTTACAGAAAACTGTCTCAGCATCCTCACGTAAGAAGCAAAAAAGTTGACATTCAGGAATATCAAGTAATTAGGAAGGCAAATGCAATATTAGCTTTGTTTTGAAAGGAGAAAGATTATACAAATAAGGGCATCGTGCTATATCTGTACAGGATAGTGATAGGTTCACACCTGTAGTATTACATGTATTTTTGTTCTCCATTTAAGAAGGGATATACTTGCATTGGAGGCAACTCTGAAAATTCACTCAGTTGATTTTAGGTAATACAGGTGCTGTCTCATAAGGAAATACTGCAGGTTGTGCCTGTACACTCGAGTTTAGACAATGAGAGGTATTCTTCCTGAAATGTGGGATCTGGCAGGGGCATTGAAAGGGCTGAGGAGATATTTCTTATGGGAATATCTCGAGCAAGGAGACATAGTTGCTGAACACGGGATCATTCATTTAAACAGCTGAAAATAAATTTCTCCCTTGGGATGATTAATTTTTTGAATTCTCTGCCTGAGGGAGTTGTGGCAACTGGATTATTGAATACAGTCAAAGTTGAATTGAACAGAAATTTGAACTATAAAACAAAGGTTATAGGGCCAGACCGGAAAGTGGAGTTTGAATCCGAGATCACGTCAGACATGAACACGTTGAATAGTGGACTAGGCTAGAAGGGTTGTAAAGACAATGCCTGTCCAGTAGCTCCCTTTGATCTGTCTGTCGTAATATGCAACGAACCACTTGAGTTCACTATATAATGATAGACACAATGTTCAAATTTTTTTGTTCTTAACATGGTTATAAACCAATTCCTAGCGAATTAGGATACTATGTTCTGATTACCCAAACTTTCAAAAAGGGATTTAGTTATAAATGTAAAAAGTGCAGACACTAACAACTGTTGTAAAAACAGTATACGCTCAAAAACTTAGTGCTTTACCAAATGTCTTCTCCAACCCCAATTGCTGGATTTAACATTGTCGGGACCTCCAAGGCACAGTTAGGAGAATAGGATGTACGGTCTTCACTTTTTTTAAGCTGATAATGACTTTATATAAGACTTATTCACACACCTTGTTCTGTCCTAGTCACTAACTCAACGAATAATGCTCATTCCGCTCACCCTGCTCACCACCACCAACCACCCACCCCCACCCCCGGGAATTAGGCATCTGGGGTGGGTGGACAGAGCCATTTGCTGCCGGAGAGAGGACCGCCTAGGCATCATCTTCAACTATTTCAAACTGACCATGTGAAGCTGGCTGCAACAATCTGTTGTAAAATTGTTCAGGGCACAAGGCGCACAATTTGTGGTTCTAACTAACAAAAATCATTTGTCACGTTGACATTACAAGATGTGGAGCTGGATGAACACAGCAGGCCAAGGGTCTAGGCCTGAAACATCAGCTTTCCTGCTCCTGAGATGCTGCTTGGCCTGCTGTGTTCATCCAGCTCCACATCTTGTTATCTTGGATTCTCCAGCATCTGCAGTTCTTATGATCTCTGCCACATTGACATAGCCTGTTACCGGGTTAGTCTGCAGCAGGTAAGTTGCTTTGGATACTGATCGTCTCAATTGACACTTGACTGAGCCTGAACTGAGCAATTAGCACTTGAGCCAATGCTGACCTAGGGCTTGCTGCACCTTTATTGTTGCCATTTAAGGTTTGGGACTCAATCCCCAAATTTACCGAGCCAATCCCATGGCCCACTGAGGGCCATGACTCTCATTTTGTAAGCCATTCCTAAAAAATTGAAATGTTTTGAGGCTGTGGTCTAATGTTTAATGCTTAAACTTCTGGCAGTCATTATACCATTCTAAAAGTTGAAGGTGGACAGCTCTGAAGTGTACCAATCTACCTGACTCACTTCATTCATTTGTTGAGATTCACCAATTCATTATTGTTTGTTTTTTTGACCATATTGACCAGCCTCAGCAATATTTTGGAATGGAACTACTTTTTTCAGTTAAAATCAACAATGTAGCTGTTTGTTGTAATTAAAGTTTAGAGTTTGAGGATCACAGTTCCCATTTCCTCCCCCTCAGCTGGATTGTAATGAGTGCAATCTGTCATACCAGCTAGAACAATTAAGTATATTTTTAAAGTATATTGTATGACATGTGCAACACTTAAGTATCTAAATTGCCCTATGGTGCTCATTTCCCAGCCACACTTTTGGAAACATTACAAAATGTAATTAAGAGTACACAAGTACAGGAATTCACAACATGGCATCATCTTTTTAATTAAGATGTTTTTGAATATACCTTGTGCTCCAAATATTCTTTGACATAAGACACATGTCAAAAGAAGGATCAACTAAGTTTGGTAACAGGGCAGTTCAAGGCTTGGAGATGTTGCAAACTCAATATTTGTTTTAAAAATCTATCAAATTGAGAGAATTGGGAAGCAGTTTTACGATACCTAGTTCTAAAACCTAGCTGTCTTGTCTGTCTCTTCTATGTAGAGACAGCAAGGGTTAAGCTTCCACAACTCCTGTGATATCTTAAAGTTGGAAAAACACACATTCAACAACATCTGAAAAGTAACGATGTGGTTTTGGCTGTAGATTTGACCTGCTATTCTGATTATGAATTTGTGAAGTGAGATTCGTTTTCCAATTTCCCTTGATTTTCACTGTACACTTCTTACTTTTTTCATGCATTTTACTTACCAGCTAACCTGGTCTGCAATTTTCTGTAAAGGCAATTGAATAAAGAGTTGTTTTGTAGAATCGCTCTTTCCCAAAATCAGTATTAGGTGTATTCAAGAATAGAGACATTCCTGGATATTAAAAACATCAAGGAATATGGGAATATTGCAGAGAAATGGCTTTGACATATAGGCTCATGACTGCATCCTGCTCCTAATTTCTTATTGTTCTTCAAAATATTATGTATAAATACAATAACGCCCAAGTAAAA
This sequence comes from Stegostoma tigrinum, assembly GCF_030684315.1. NCBI lineage: Eukaryota > Metazoa > Chordata > Chondrichthyes > Orectolobiformes > Stegostomatidae > Stegostoma > Stegostoma tigrinum. Next base: position 40,104,379 of record NC_081363.1, read on the forward strand.
TGAGGCATGAAATGTTTGGGGTTATAAGGAACTTCCAGTCAGTAGAGAGCAGAAGATCTTTGTTATCTGGTACCATTTAGAACCAGTACAGCAGTTCAAATACACTTGCATTTAGAAGGAAGAACAGAGAAAAAAGATGGCTAGAGAAAAACCCCAGAGCAAGATCTAAGTTTATAGGCATTCCAGTTGAAGAATCACCTGAGTATGTAGTATCAGTAGATAGTGTAATCACTGAATACAAAAAAAGTGTTACATTGGACCTTTACAAATCATTGATAAGGTTTCAACCAGAGTATTGTGCACAATGCTGGGCACCAGACTTTAGAAAGAGCCTAAACAAGTGCACAAGAAGTTTGTCAAGATGATGCCAGGGATATGGGGCTTCAGTTATATGGCAATTGCTGAGGCTGTGTTTATTTTTCTTTTGAGTGGAGAAGGAGGCAGGGAAGAACCTAATCCATGTATTCAAAATTGAGGATTTGATCAAGCTAACAAATTCTTTTTTAAAAAAAACACTAGTGCAGATACTGCAAGTGAATCAGTGAAGTCATAAATTGACAATAATTGGCAAAATAACTTAAAGGGAGAATTTTCTTTCCACACGGTGTTGTGATTTCTACCATCTGAAAGGGTAGAAGCAGATTGCATTCAGAAATTTCTAAAGGAATTTGGGCATGAACTTGATTGGTAAACTTTGGGGGGGGGGGGGGGGAACTGCAGTGTGGGACAAAATTGGACAGCTGTTCCAAAGAGCTCGCACAGCATTGCTGACTAAATGTGCTCCTGTGCTTTAAAATGTCATAAATCACACAACTGGAGTCCCTAACTATATGGTACCGTCCTCGGATTTCTTCCTGCTCTCAATTCTAGAGCTCCATCCAGTGGCAGAAAATCCTTATAGCAACAGTTTTAGCTGTATGGTTTCATTATTTTGTACATATACAATTTTCTACTGTAGTGTACACTGTACAAATGTATATCTACAGACTTCAAAGCTATATACCTATGGTATTTTCCATCTGAGTTTCTGCTGCTCCACTGTTAGTGATAATGTGCTGTTATTTTGCTTTCTGAACCTGTTATCCAGCTCTGATGGGTCTAGGCCCGAAACGTCAGCGTCTGTGCTCCTGGGCCTGCTGTGTTCATCCAGCCTCACGTTTTATTATCCAACTTATTTTGTAGCTTCTGATCTACTACTAAAGCACTGACCTTCCACTGGCAGCTACTTGAGCTTGGATAAGATGTTAGAAAAAGAGGGGGGTGAAAGACAAAATTGAGCTGATTCTACTGTAACATAAATGAAAATGATGCGTCTTTCAATATTGTCTTATACATTATAAAATCAAGATCAGCTGATTATACAAAGGATGCAATTTGCACTAATAAATTTCTTTCTCCAATCATATTTTCTTATTTCTTGCAGCTTTTCAGGGAAGTAAGAATAATGAAATGTTTGAACCATCCAAATATAGGTAAGTAAATTTTCCATATTTTTGAAGTCTAAATTAGGCATTGAAAGTGTTTCCTGTTGAAACATTTTTACTTAAAGTAATGAGAAAACCTGCTTTGCCTTAAGTTTGGACTGAAACACTCCTCTACCCCTAATGAGCTACTGTGTTGTGGTGATAGACTTGCACAAATACCTTCTGGCCAAAGACAGATTTGTTGATTTTAGGCATCCAGCTGCTCAACAATAATTTGATTTTCACCAATGATTCCCCTGCTTGGTTCTAGTAAGGAATTTGGCCATTAAACACAAAAACACTGAACAGGGTCCCTCTTTGCATATGTCTTCTAATAGTACTGTATTCAGTATAAACTCTTCCTCTATTCAAGTTTTTTCTTGGAATGTAAATTGATGAAGTAGGCCTTGTGACCATCAAGAGCAACACCTTCAAAATTCAGAGCCCCATATCCTATCTTGCACTAAATCTAACTCTTCCATTGGTCCCAGCCTTGCTATTCAGTGTTTTCCTGACCTACAGCATTGGCTGAAAAATTCTTGTTACCTTAAACCCCTTTCATAAAATCACAGCTGGATGTTCTGGACAATTGTGTTAATCATTTGTTAACTTGCAAATCAGCTGGCAAATTCATGGAATTAAGAGATGTTATGAGTCAGACGATTTAGAATTTATTGGTTGATGTGCCTTGCTCCATTATTTGTTTTGCACTGCTGGAATCTTGCCCTTGGCTTCCTCGTTATTTTAAAACTTTGCTGCAGTTAACGCTTATTGCCCATGCGAGTTGCCAGAGTTAGCTTGGGTAAGTAACAGTAATAGTACCTTTTTAACAATGTGATGGTAATACACTGCCAATTAACTTACCTGACCTAAAAATTAAGCAATTTAAGTGGCTGAACCTCTTTTTTTCTGATAAATTATCCTAAGAGACATTTAAAAGACAAATGTTAAATTTTAATTTGGTTTTTTTTTTGCTGTGGCTTTATTCTCCTATCTTAGTCCAAATTTTCTTAGCCTCATTATTTTTCTTTCTGTACTTGATTAGACTAATTGTGCCCAGCTTTTCCTGTCTTTTTGTCAATTCTCAAATCTCATTGATTCAAGGAGTTGCACAGCTGATCTTTCTGTTGGCTTTGATCCCTTCTGCGTTGTTGTCTGAGCCACTACCAGCTTGCAATTCCAACTGAAAAATGCAAAAGAAAACTAATAGAGCATACCACAAGATGCCTAGCTGCAGCAACGCCCTTGTCTGTAATCTACACTAACATTGTATCTCTTCCCATGCCCTAAAGTACACTGACTTTGGCCTTCTGTCCATTCACTTTTCTCCCCTGTGAGCTACCAATGTTAACAGAAACTTTAGCCATCTTGATCTTTAATTTTTGGAGCCACTTCCTTAAGCCTGCACTCCATTCTTTCCTTCAGCTTTAAAACATTTTTTTAAAACTTACTTTACAAAATACATAAAGCACTTAGTACTGTGCCACGTGGCAGGATGGCTAGCAAATTTGGAATGTTTCGGACTGATGGATACTTTGTAGCATGGATTAAAAGATGGGAAACAGGGTAGATATAGATGGGCATGTCTCCAATTTGGAGATGAGTTGAAAATAACATTCCGCAGGGATTGGTGTTAGGACCCTTTATCTGATTTTTATAGACAATTTGGAGAATGGTGTTGAGGACAAACTTCTAAATTTGCAGATGATATTAAGCTAGGGAGAATAGTGAATTGTGAAGATGCTGAATTGTTTCAGACAGATATTGACAAGTTGTCAAATGGACAGGCACCTAGTGAATGAATTTCAATGCAGCGAAATGTGAGTAATGCAATTTGGTAGAACTAACATGGAGAGACATTACAGGATCAATGATACAACTTTTGAGTGGAGGGACCTTGGGGGTTCACATGCATGATTCTGTGAAGGTGATAGGCAAGTTGAAACATTTATTAATATGGCTTATAGGATCTTTGGACTTGTAATTAGAGGCATAAGAGTATTTAAAAACAAGGAAGTGATGCTCCAACTCTACAGATCATTGGTCAGACTGTATTTGGACTGTTCTGTTCGGAGCACCTGACTTTGAAAAAGTTCAAAGCAGGTTTACTGGAATGATACCAGGAATGAAGGATTTTAGATACAAGTAACTTTCACCATGTTCCTTTAGCTCAAGTCCTTTGTCTATGTTTGGAAAATGATTGGGAAGTGGGTGGTCCTGGCAGAATTCAAACAATGCAGTTAGCAGCATGCCATGTGATAGCTCTGTCAATGGCCCTGTCCCTCACTTTGCTTGTGGAGAGACTGAGAGCCACAATTGCCTGGGTTGAATTTCTCTTGCTTTTTGTAGACCGGGCATACCTGGACAATCTTCCACTTGCCGGTTAGATATCAACAGATGTGCTGTTGAAATTGTACTGCATTGGAGTGAATAGTGGGGAACCAGAAGATATTTAACAAGGTGCCTCTCAAAAGGTTAAATTGAAAGGTAAGACCCCACGGTGTTGGATGAAGTATATTGGCATGGAGAATTGACTGATGGGCACAAAACAGTGAATGGGGATTGGAGTTCTTTTAACAGGCTGGCAACCTGTGACCAGTAGTTTCCACAGGGATTAGTGCTGGGTCTACAACAGTTTACAAATATATATTAATGATTTTGGAGGAAGAAAACAAATGTATGGGAAGCTAGGTTACAAGAGGGTTGTAAACAGTTTGCAGAGAGATGCTGCCAAATGGACTAAGCAGGACCTGTAGATCTTTTCTGTGAAATGTTTGGGAATGGGCTTCTGTGCAGTTGAGGCACTGAATTAATACAAGTCATAATTTTAAACTAAATATAAACATCCAGACAGTATTCTTGATCTTACTGTCTTATACATTTGCTCAAGACTGTGACTTTTAATCTGTGAAGGGATCAGGGGCTATGGAGATAAAGCAAGAAAGTGGTAATGAGAATGATCAAATCAGCCATAATCTCAAGGAATGGTATAGCAGACTGGGGGTGCTAAATGACCACTACCTCTACTATGTCTTGCAATCTTATGATGTTACAGGTAACCTGTTGATTGGGGGTTAAATATTGGTCTGGACCACTGTTAACTTTCCCTGGTCACCTTCAAAATAATGGTATAGGAATTTTCACTGTCGCCTCAAAGTAGATAGGACCTTAGTAAAGTCTTGTCCAAAGACGGCACCTTTAGCAACCAGAACTGCACAAATGAGCCTTTTGGAATGGTCATAATGGGATTTTCTGATGTGAATCCACAATAATACGACCCACTGAGGGCACAGAATGTACATAGAGCATAAGAACTAGGAGCAGGAGTAGGCCATCTGGCCCCTCGAGCCTACGCCACCATTTAATAAGATCATGGCTGGTCATTTGAGACTCGGCTCCACTTACCCACCCACTCACCATAACCTTTAATTCCCTTACTATTCAAAAATGTATCTAGCCTTGGCTTAAAAGCATTCCGTGAGGTGGCTTCAACTGTTTCACTGGACAGGGAATTCCACAGATTCACAAGCCTTTGGGTGAAGAAGTTCCTCCTGACCTCAGTCCGAAATCTTCCCTTTTATTTTGAGGTGATGCCCTCTATTCCTAGTTTCACCTGCTAGCGGAAACAGCCTCTATGCATCCATTTTAATCTATTCCCTTCATAATCTTACGTTTCTATAAGATCTCCCTTCATTCTTCTGAATTACAATGAGTATTTGCCCAGTCTACTCAGGTTCTCCTCAAACCAACCTTCTCAACTCTGGAATCAACTGGGTGAATCACCTCTGCACCCCTTCCAGTGCTAGTATATCCCTTAAGTAAGGAGACCAAAACTCTGCTCTGTACTCTAGGTTAATAAAATGTGAGGCTGGATGAACACAGCAGGCCAAGCAGCATCTCAGGAGCACAAAAGCTGACGTTTCGGGCCTAGACCCTTCATCAGAGAGGGGGATGGGGGGAGGGAACTGGAATAAATAGGGAGAGAGGGGGAGGCGGACCGAAGATGGAGAGTAAAGAAGATAGGTGGAGAGAGTGTAGGTGGGGAGGTAGGGAGGGGATAAGTCAGTCCAGGGAAGATGGACAGGTCAAGGAGGTGGGATGAGGTTAGTAGGTAGCTGGGGGTGTGGCTTGGGGTGGGAGGAAGGGATGGGTGAGAGGAAGAACCGGTTAGGGAGGCAGAGACAGGTTGGATGTGGGTGGGGGGGGGGGGGGGGGCAGGGGAAGAGCTGGGCTGGTTGTGTGGTGCAGTGGGGGGAGGGGATGAACTGGGCTGGTTTAGGGATGCAGTAGGGGAAGGGGAGATTTTGAAACTGGTGAAGTCCACATTGATACCATATGGCTGCAGGGTTCCCAGGCGGAATATGAGTTGCTGTTCCTGCAACCTTTGGGTGGCATCATTGTGGCAGTGCAGGAGGCCCATGATGGACATGTCATCAAGAGAATGGGAGGGGGAGTGGAAATGGTTTGCGACTGGGAGGTGCAGTTGTTTGTTGCGAACTGAGCGGAGGTGTTCTGCAAAGCGGTCCCCAAGCCTCTGCTTGGTTTCCCCAATGTAGAGGAAGCTGCACCGGGTACAGTGGATGCAGTAAACCACATTGGCAGATGTGCAGGTGAACCTCTGCTTAATGTGGAATGTCATCTTGGGGCCTGGGATGGGGGTGAGGGAGGTGGTGTGGGGACAAGTGTAGCATTTCCTGCGGTTGCAGGGGAAGGTGCTGGGTGTGGTGGGGTTGGAGGGCAGTGTGGAGCAAACAAGGGAGTCACGGAGAGAGTGGTCTCTCCGGAAAGCAGACAGGGGAGGGGATGGAAAAATGTCTTGGGTGGTGGGGTCGGATTGTAGATGGCGGAAGTGTCGGAGGATAATGCGTTGTATCCGGAGGTTGGTAGGGTGGTGTGTGAGAACGAGGGGGATCCTCTTGGGGCGGTTGTGAGGGATGTGTCGTGGGAAATGCAGGAGACGTGGTCAAAGGCGTTCTCGATCACCGTGGGGGGAAAGTTGCGATCCTTAAAGAACTTGGACATCTGGGATGTGCGGGAGTGGAATGTCTTATCGTGGGAGCAGATGAGGCGGAGGAATTGGGAATAGGGGATGGAATTTTTGCAGGAGGGTGGGAGGAGGTGTATTCTAGGTAGCTGTGGGAGTCGGTGGGCTTGAAATAGACATCAGTTACAAGCTGGTTGCCTGAGATGGAGACTGACGGGCCCAGGAAGGTCACCTGTACTCTAGGTGTAGCCTCACTAGCACCCTATACAGCTGCAGCATAGTCTCCCTGTTTTTAAACTCCATCCCTTCATCAATGACAGACAAAATTCCATTTGCCTTTTTACTCACCTGCTGCACCTGCAATCCCACCTTCAGCAATTCATGCACAAGGACACCCAAGTCCCTTTGCACAGCAGCATGCTGCAATTTTTGTACCATTCAAAACATAGTCCATTTTGCTGTTATTCCTACCAAAATGGATGACCTCACACTTATCAACATTGTACTCCATCTGCCAGACCTTTGCCCACTTGCTTAGACTATCTGTATCCCTCTGTAGATTTTCATTGTCTTCTGCACACTTTGCTCTACCACTGATCTTAGTGTCATCTGTAAATTTTGACACCACACGCCAACTCTAAATCATCTATGTAAATTGTAAATAATTGAGGTCCCAACACTGATCCCAGAGGCACACCACTAGCCACTGACCACCAACCAGAAAAACATCCATTTACCCTTACTGTTTGCTTTCTCCTAGTCAACCAATCCTCTGTCCATGCCAATACAATACCTGTAATACTGTGCAATTTTATCTTATACAGGAGCCTTTGGTTTGGCACCTTGTCAAGTGCCCCTGAAAATCCAGATACACCACATCCACAGCTTCCCCATTGTTTACCATGCAAGTAATGTTCTCAAAGAATTCCACCAAATTAGTTAAATATGACCTGCCCTTCGTGAATCCATGCTGTGTTTCCAATGGAACAATTTATATCCAGACGTCTTGCTATTTCTTCCTTTAAAGATAACTTCAGTAGTGGAGAAAATACTTGAATCTAAGCTACCTGGCCTATAGTTACCTGCTTTTTGTCTGCTTCCTTTTTTAAATAATGACGTCACATTGGCTGTTTTCCAACTTGCAGGAACCACCCCAGAGTCCAGTGAATTTTGGTAAATTACTATTGCATTTGCTATTTTCCCCTGTCACCTTTTAGTACCCTTGGATGCATTTCATCAGGGTCAGGAGGCCTGTCTACTTTTAGCCCCATTAGCTTGCCCAGCACTGTCTCCTTAGTGATAATGGTTTCTAGGTCCTTGCCTGCTATAAGCTGCTTGCCATTAGTTTTCGGCATGTTATTTGGTCTTCCACTTTGAAGACAAAATAACTGAATGTCTCAGCCATTTCCTCATTCCCAGTTATTAAATTGGCCTTCTGATCCTCTAAAGGACCAATGTTTACCTTCACCACTGTTTTAAGATTCGCATATTTATAGAAACTTTTGCTGCCTGTTTTTATATTCTGAGCTAGTTTACTCTCATAATCTATCTTAATTTTCTTTAACTTTTTTGTAGCTTTCTGTTGCCCTTTAAAGATTTCTCAGTCTACTATTTTCCCACTATTCTTTTTTGTACTTTTTTCAATCTGATAGTTTCCTTTATTCCCTTCGACATCCATGGCTGGCTGTCTCTTTTCCTACAGTTCTTCCTTATCACTGGAATATACTTCTGCTGAGCACTATGGAAAAATTGTTTTGAATGTCCTCCACTGTTCCTCAATTGACCCACCATAAAGTTTTTGCTCCCATTCTACCTTAGCTAACTCCTTCGTTCCTTCATAGTCTCCTTTTGTTTAAGCACAGGACATTGGTATGGGATTTAACCTTCTCACGCTCTATTTGTATTTTAAATTTGACCATACTGTGATCGCTCCTTCCAAGAGGGTCCCTAACTGTGAGATCATTAATGATTCCTGTCTCATTATACAGAACTAGATTGAGGATGGCTTGCACCCTCAGGTTCCATTGCATGTTGTTCAAGGAAATTATCGTGGCTGCATTCTATGAACCCCTCCTCAAGGCTGCGATGACTGACCTGGTTTGACCAATCGATATGTAGATTAAAATCCCCCACGATTATTGCTGTATCATTTTCACATAGCTATTTCTATGTTTATTGTCCACCCCACCATGATGTCATTTTTGGTGGTCTATAGATCACACCTGTCAGTGACTACTTCTCCATTATTTCTAATTTCCACCCAAATGGATTCAACCTTTTTGTTCAATAGAACCTATATCATCTCTCATTACTACTGCCCTGATATCCTCCCTAAAAATCAGAGCAACACCACCTCCCTTACCTTGCTGTCCTGAGATGCTGCTTGGCCTGCTGTGTTCATCCAGCTCCACACTGTTATCTTGTCCTTACAAACAGTTTGATACCCCTGGATATTTAATTCCCAGTCACTACCATCCTGCAACCATGTCTCTGTAATGGCCACTAAATCATACCCATTCGCCATGATTTGCACTGTCAACTCATCCACCTTGTTTCAAATGCTCCAAAGTGCCCTTATGCCAGTTTTTGCACCCCCTTCTTTTTTTGGATCCTATTAACTCCATGACTAACTTCTCCTTCCCTTTAAATTTTTCCAAATTTTCAATGGAGTTGAAGCTTCCTCATCACCTGCTAACCTGTTCCTTTTGCCTTGCATTGTTATTCTCCCTCTATGCTCACTTTTCCCTTCCCCCTACTTAGTAGTGTTAAGTCCTATTTACCACCCTGTTTACTCTTTTTTTTCCAGAACACTGGACCCCTTCCTGTTCAGGTAGAATCCATCCCAACGGTATAGACCCCTCCTGTCCCAGAACTGCTGCCAGTGCCCCATGAAAAGGAAACCCTCTTTCCCACACCACACTTTTTTTAAGCCACATGTTTACTTCACTGATCCCCCTCCTCCCTATGCCAATTTGCACATGACTTGGGCAGCAATCCAAAGATTATGACCTTTTTGAAGACCTGTTTTTTGTTTGTTTTTTAATTTTTGTTCCTGGTTTTTCATAATCCTGCCTAGTCCTAGTTCTTTTCCTAGTCCTGCCTATGTTGGTTCCACAACAACTGGACCCTCCCCCAAGCCCCTCCCCCGCTCTTGAATGGCCTCCTGGACCTTGGTGCTGTGGTCAGTTGACTCCTCCTTCCTACAGCCTGGTTCCTCATCCACACAGGGAGCAAGCGTCTCATACCTAAGGGACAATGTCAAGGACTGCAGCTCCTGTGTTCCTGTCTGCAGGGTCCCACTACCTGCCTCACTTGCAGTCACACACTGCTGTCCCTGCCCACCAATCGAATTAACATTAGTTAATCTGAGTTCAGATTCCAGCTCATCAGTTTTGAGCTGGACCTCCTCAGGCAGCCAACACCTGCTGCAGATGTGGTCACTGCTGTTCTCAATGGTATCACTGAGCTCCTGCATCACACAGCTGCAACCCATCACCTGGCCTGCCATCTCTATTATTTAAACTGAATTAGATTTTTTTAGTTTCATAGTGTTCGCTGCACCAGTAAGTTTACTCCATTATGTACTCAAACAGACTCCGACTTTGCCTTCTGACCTGCTCCCAGAGGAGTGTGTCTGAGTGGATGTCTGTTATAAAGTGTGGTTGCTAAATGAACTGTCTAATACCGGAACCACTGGACTGGGTTTGTGGGACCTCTGGAGAGAAGCAGTGGTTGGGACGAAGGGCCCAATATGTTTCCATACTATAGGAACCTTACCCTCACCAATTTATCTGAAGCAGATGGATTTGTCCATGACTATTGGTAGAAGTTACCACCAGTCCTTGTGGAAGCAAACTCCCACCTTCATACTGATCCTTGTGCATACGATTAGTTACAGATTACAATCTGGAAAATGCCCCTCGTAACCCAACTCTTTGTCTTCCATCAGTTATCTAATCCTCTATCCTTGCCAATATATTACATCTATTATATTGCTATTCATGGGAGCTTGCTATGTTGAAATCAGCTGCCATAATCTACACTAACAGTGACAGCTCATCAACAATAAAATACTTTAGGATGTCCTAAGGTTTTGAAGTTTGCTGTATGCTGGAGATCAATCTTTGTTTGCCTAACCTGGTTGGAAGCAAAACAAACACACTGCTTCCCCATTCTTCTCTCACCCCAGTTGATGAAAATAAATGCCCTTAATTGAGGGTTGTAAAATGGTTGATGCAGTTGCAGTCTCCTGGTAGCAAGACACTTGCCTTTTGTGTTTTTAAAAAAAACTTCCATATGTGGGTAGCTGCTTGAGGCACTTCGTATCTGTGTTTGAGATCTGTTTGCTCAGTTTAACTATTTGTACAAGGTAGTAGTGAGAACAAGGTAAACATAAAATATTCCTTTTGTCATTGCTCATCAAAAGATTTTGGTCTCAATTATTTTGAGGTGAAGGAAACAGTTCCAAGCTTTTATTTTCCATGCCAAACGTGGGAGAAGTAGTAGGCCATTCCATCATTCAGACTGGTTCCACCATTCAGTGTGATCAAGGCTGACCTTGTATCTTAACTCCAATTTCTCCCTGCTGCCCCATCCCTTGCTTTCCTGAGAGGTCAAAAATGTTTTGTCTGTGTTGAATCAGTGTGACAGAACATCCACAATCCTTTTGGGGTAATGTAAGAATACAAAAAATTGGAGCAGTGGAAGACCAGAAGTCTGTTAAACAGGCTCTGCAATTCACTGATCATGGCTGATCTTGGGCTTAAACTTCATTTTCTCACCTGCTCTCTTCTACCTTCATTCCTCGAGATAGCAAATAACTGCCTGTCTCAAACCTTAAATTGGAACATCTACAGCCTTCTAGAGCAGATAGTTTGAAAGATTCACAATCTCTGAATGAGGAATTTTTTCCTTTGCTCCGTCCTAAATGATCAGCCTGTTACCCTGAGATTTATGATCTCATTCTAGATACCCTAGCTTAGGGGAGGCAATGGTCTAGTGGCATTATCACTGGACTGTTAATACAGAGGCCCAGATGACATTCTGGGGACCTGGTTCGAACCCTGCCATGGCAGATGTTGGAATTGGAATTTGAATTCAATAAAATATCTGGAATTAAGAATCTAATATCGACCATGAATCCATTGTCAAAAAGCCCATCTGGTTCACTAATGTCCTTTAGGGAAGGAAACTGCCATCCTTACCTGGTCTGGCCTACATGTGACTCCAGACCCATAGCAATGTCGTTGACTCAACTGCCCTCTGGGCAAGTAGGGATAGACAATAAATGTTGCCTAGCCAGCGATGCCCTCATCCCTTTAATGAATTTTAAAAAAGAGGGAAATAATATCTACTTGTTGTCTGGCATATTGACCTCTACCTTGAAGAGGCTGAGTGCCAGCTCTCAGATACCACCTTTATATCTCCCCCTGGACCATGTCCCTGCCTTGGAATATCAGGCCATTGTGTCCACTGTGGTCACCAACCTCATTTCTTCTGATGATCTCCACCCCTACTGCATCCCAGCTGGTAGTCTCCCATCCCTGCACTGATCACTTCTACCACCTTTTCTAAAGTCCACAAACGACTGCCTAGTCGGACCCATCATTACTGCCTGCTCTGTCCCAACAGAACTCCCCTTTTCCTCCCCTGATAGTAGGAACTGCAGATGCTGGAGAATCTGAGGTAAGATGTAGAGCTGGATGAACACAGCAGACCAAGCAGCATCAGGAGCAGGAAGGCTGACATTTCAGGCCTAGACCCTTCAGAATTGATGTCTTTCTTCAATTCAGTTTTTTCTCTTCTTGTCTAGTCCCTGTCCACTCACACCCATGATTCCTCTGATGCTTTACACCAGTTCCATAATTTCCGGTTCATAGGCTCCAGCCACTACCTATTTACCATGGACATGCAAATCCTATACACATCCATCCTACATCAGGATATTCTTGGGGCTCTCTGTTCCTTCCTGGAAAGGTCTGAACCGTCCCCACCCACCACCAGCCTCCTCTGTCTGGCTGACCTTGGTCTCACCCTGATCAATTTTTCTTTTAATTCTCCTCATTTTCTTCAGGTCAGAGGGGTGGCCATGAGTACCTACTTGGGCCCTTGTTATGCCTATCTCTTTTTGGGGTATGTGAAACATTCCTTGTTCCAGTCCTATCCTGGCCCCACCATAACTCTTTCTCTAGTATATTGATATCATCAATGCTGCTTCCCTGTCTTATCCAGAATTAGAAAAGTTTATCAATTTTGCTTCCAATTTCCACCCTGCGCTCTCCTCTACCTGGTTAGTATCTGACCCCTCCCATGCCTTCCTTGACATCTCACTTTCATTTCTGGGGATAAGCTGGTGACTAATATGCACCACAACCCTCCAACTTCATACTTATCCTGTAAAGACCATAAGACATAGGAGTGGAAGTATTCTCCCAGTTCCTCTGTCTCTGTTGCATCTGTTCAATTTATGCTAATTTGACGAGGGTCTCCAAAAACACCATAGTTGACAGGGTGCTTAACCAGGTCTGCCATCCCACCATCATCCACATCCAGAGCATTAGCTGCCATTCCTGCTACCTCCAGCAGGATGCTACTATCAGACACACACCCGTTCCCCTCCCTTGTCAGCCTTCTGCAGGGACTGTTCCCTGTGGGACACCCTGGCCCCCTTTTCCTTCACTTCCAATCAGCACCACAACCCCATGGTACCTTCCCCTGCAACTGCAGAAGGTGTAACACGTGTCCACTTACTTCCTCCCTGCTCAGTATCCAGGGGCCCAAACACCCCTTCCATGTGAAGTAGTACTTTACCTGTACTTCACTCAATCCAGTCTACTGCATTCACTGCTTAGTGTGATCTCTTCCACATTGGGGAAACAAGTGTTGTCTGGCTGACCACCTGAGAACACCTAGATTCTGTCTGCAAAATAGACTGACTCTCCAGTTGCCTGCCAGTTCAACACATCACTGTATTCCCTGGCCAACATCAGTCTCAAGGCTTACTGCAGTGCTCCAACAAAGCTCAGCGCAGTCTTGAAGAACAACGCCTAATTTTCTACTTCTGAATTCTATAGCCTTCTGGACTCTATTGCGTTTAACAGCTTCAGGACTTGTGCTGTCCTATGTCCTCACGCCCTACCCCACACACCAGGCCTTATCTGTTATTGCACATAAACCATTGTGAGCCACTAACAGTCCCCATTAGCTGTTATTCATCCTCCTAGTCTGCTTGTTATCTCCTCCTTTTGTCTGTCCGACTGTTCTCTCTGGTCTCTATCTGCACCTATCATTTACCCCTTACCTCCTCCCCCCATATCTGCTGCATAAAAGAAACATTTTCCCTGCTATCATCAGTTTGGAGGAAGGGTCACTGGGCTCAAAATGTTAACTTTGCTTTCTCTGTACAGATGCTGCCAGACCTGCTAACTGTTTCTAGCAATTTCTGTTTCTCATTTCCAGCATCCATCGTTGTTTTGATTTTGATATCACAGTCTACTTTTCACATTCCTTCAGAATACTCAGTTTCAATTAGATCAATTATTCTTAAATTTCATTGAGCATGGACTCATTATCTCAACCTCTCATCATTGTGTAATCCTCTCGTCTCAGGAGCCAATCTAGTGCTCTTTCTGTTGTCATAACCTAATGACAAAAAACACCTCCAAATGTCGAACAAGTCAAATGGAAGAAAAGGCAATCTATCCCCTTTCCAGCATCAACACGTTGATCTCAGGATTTACCATGCACTCTCTTCACGTGCATGGGGACTAACTTTCACAGTAGTATGAAGTAAAAGATACTGAGGAAATAACCTAATTTGTAATTTTTATCAAGTAAGTACATCAAATTACTAATCAAGAATTTTTGCAATTAAAGTGGATTCTCATTTATGCTTTTAAAGTCTCCCTAATCCCACTGGCAGTCATACTGCTTTCAGAATATTGTTTTTAAAAATCTTTCAAGGTTAGATCAGTTGGTATTGCAGCATAGATACAATGATGCTGAATCTCAAAGGAAATGTGCTATTAGCCAAGCTGTAAATTGGTTATTAATATTTCAGTAAATTCCCAGTCTAAATTAACTAAAACAAAAGTACAATACTGTAAAAGTCAAAATTCTTTTAAACACTTTTTTATGCTCCACATTATGCAGATGTCACTTGAATTATGCCTTGCACATTTTAATATCCATTCATGACATATACTGCATATCTTTGGAACAATGTCATGGACCCAAGCACGGATTGGTGTCTAATTTTGAGTACAGCCAGTACATAACACAATGGAACAGTCAGTAACTGAGCATACCTGTCTCCAGGAGTCATGTAAACTTGTGAATTTTTGGTTTCACCTGATATTTACTTTGTGTTAGCCATATAAGCACAATATATGATAATTAATACTCCCTCAGCCTACTCTTGATAATCAGTAAAGTGATAGAAGCTGTCATCAACAGTGCTGTCAGGCAGCACCTGCTCATCAATAAGCAGCTTCGTAGGTGCCTATTTCAGGTTGTGCCACAGTCACTCTACAGCTGACCTGATCACATTCTTAGTTTAAACATGGTCAAAAGAGCTGAATTCCAGAGGTAAAGTAAGAGTGATATTAAAGCCGCATTTGATTAGGTTTGGCATCACGGTCTATGCCAGTTATACCAGGCACATAAGATGGTTGGGGTTGCTGAAAGCCAGTCATCTCAGCTCAGGGACACTTCTGCAAGAGTTCCTTGGAATAGTGTCCTCAGCCCAAACGTCTTCAGCTGCTTCATCAATGATCTTCTGGCCCTTATAATGGCAGAAGTGGAGGAGGTGTTTGCCAATGATTGCGCAATCTTCAGCGCCACTCAATTCTTCAGATATGGAAGTAGTCCATGTCCAAATGCTGCTCAACCTGAACGTTGTTTAGGCTTGTACTGAGAAGTGGCAAGTAGCATTCTCGCCACAAAAATACAAAGCATTGACTACCATCACCAATAAGAAGCAATCTGACCATGGTGCCTTGGCATTCGGTGGAATTGCCATCACTGAATGACCCACTGTCAACATGCTGGCGATGACCATGCATCATAACTTGACTGGACTAACCATTTAAATGCAGTGGCTGCAGGAGCAGGTCAGAGGGTAGAAGTCCTGCAGCAAGTAACTCACTTCCTCACTCCTCAAAGCCTGGCCACCGGCTGCAGGACACAGGAGTGTGGTGGAATACTCCCCACTTGCCTGGATGGCTGCAACTCGAACACTGAAAAAGTTGGACACCATTCAGGACACGTTATACTTCTCAATTAATGCCTCTTTCAGCCACATTCAACAGTTTCTGAAGCCTGGCTGTGTGTTAAAACTATTTTTGAAAAATAATCTTCATTTGCTAATTCAAGAATAAAGCAAGTAAGCAAAATTGTAATTAAGATATTAAGAATATTTTGTTTAATCACAACATCCGTAAGCCATTTGGACCCTTAAGCTAATATGCAAGCATAATTAAATGCTGAGTTGCTTCGATTTAAACAGGATCAATGTTCACACTGTAACTACTCCAAAGCTAAAAAGGTAAATACCACGGACCAATAACAAAGAACAAAAGAACAAAGAAACCTACAGCACAGGAACAGGCCCTTCGGCCCTCCAAGCCTGCGCCGATCAAGACCCTCTGTCTAACCTGTCATCTATTTTCTGACGGTCTGTGTCCATTTGCTCCCTGCCCATCGATTGTACCTGTCCAAATATTATGTTAAGATGCCAACGTGCCTGTGTCTACCACCTCCACCGGCAACGCTTTCCAGGCACCCACCACGCTCTGTGGAAAGAACTTTCCACGCATATCTCCCTTTAAACTTTCCTCCTCTCACTTTGAACTTATGACCCCTAGTAATTGAACACCCCCCCCCCCCCCCCCCCACTCTGGGGCGGGGAAAAAGCTTTTTGCTATCCACCCTGTCTATACCCTTCATGATTTTGTAGACCTCAATCAGGTTCCCCCTCAATCTCCGTCTTTCTAATGAAAATAATCCTAATCTACTCAACCTCTCTTCATAGTTAGCACCCCCCCATACCAGGATCATCCTGGTGAACCTCCTCTGCACCCTCTCCAAAACATCCACATCCTTTTGGTAAAGTGGCGACCAGAACTGTACACAGTACTCCCAATGTGGCTGAACCAAAGTCCTTTACAACTGCAACATGACCTGCCAACTCTTGTACTCAATACCCTGCCCAATGAAGGAAAGCATGCCATATGCCTTTTTGACCACCCAATTGACCTGCGTTGTCACCTTCAGGGAACAATGGACCTGAACACCCAGATCTCTCTGTTCATCAATTTTCCCTTGGACTTTTCCATTTACTATATAGTTCGCCCTTGAATTTGATCTTCAAAAATGCACCACCTCGCATTTGCCCGGATTGAATTCCATCTGCCATTTATCTGCCCAACTCTCCAGTCTATCTATATTCTGCTGTAATCTCTGACAGTGCAGGGGACTGTCAGCTACTCTACCAATTTTAGTGTCATCAGCAAACTTGCTGGTCAGACCACCTACACCTTCCTCTAGATCATTTACATATATCACAAACAACAGTGGTCCCAGCACAGATCCCTGTGGAACACCACTGGTCACAGGTCTCCAATTTGAGAAACTCCCTTCTACTACTACCCTCTGTCTCCTGTTGCCTAGCCAGTTTTTTATCCATCTAGCTAGCACACCCTGGACCCCATCAGCCTGCCATGGGGAACCTTTTATCAAACGCCTTACTGAAGTCCATGTATACGACATCTACAGCCTTTCCCTCATCAATCAACTTTGTCATGTCCTCAAAGAATTCTATCAAGTTGGTAAGACATGACCTTCCCTGCACAAAACCATGTTGCCTATCACTGATAAGCCCTTTTTCTTCCAAATGGGAATAGATCCTATCCTTCAGTATCTTCTCCAGTAGCTTCCCTACCACTGATGTCAGGCTCACCGGTCGATAATTACCTGGATTATCCTTGCTGCCCTTAAACAAGGGAACAACATTAGCAAGTCTCCAGTCCTCCGGGACCTCACCATGTCTAAGGATGCTGCAAAGATATCTGTTAGGGCCCCGGCTATTTCCTCTCTCGCTTCCCTCAGTAACCTGGGATAGATCCCATCCGGACCTGGGACCTTGTCCACCTTAATGCCTTTTAGGATACCTAACACTTCCTCCTTCCTTATGTCAACTTGACCTAGAGTGAGCAAACGTCTATCCCTAACCTCAACACCTGTCATGTCCCTCTGCTTGGTGAATACCGATGCAAAGTACTCGTTAAGAATGTCACCCATTTTCTCTGACTCAGCGCATAACTTTCCTTCTTTTGTCCTTTAAGTGGGCCAATCCTTTCTCTACTTACCCTCTTGCTCTTTATATATGAATAAAAGGCTTTGGGATTTTCCTTAACCATGTTTGCCAGCAATATCTCATGTCCTCTCTTAGCCCTCTTAATCCCTCGTTTCAGATTTGCTCTACATTCCCGATATTCTTGCAAAGCTTCGTCTGTCTTCAGTCGCCTAGACCACGTGTATGCTTCCTTTTGTCCCTTGGCTAGTCTCTCAATTTCACCTGTCATCCATGGTTCCCTAATCTTGCCTTTTCTATTCCTCATTTTCACGGGAACGTGTCTCCTGCACGCTAATCAACCTCTCCTTTAAAAGCCTCCCACATGTCAAATGTGGATTTATCTTCAAACAGTTTCCCCCTATCTACATTCCTCAGATCCTGCCGAATCTTGGTATAGTCGGCCTTCCCCCAGTTTAGTACTCTTCCTTTAGGACCACTCCTATCCTTGTCCATGAGTATTGTAAAACTTACGGAATTGTGGTCGCTATTTCCAAAGTAGTCCCCTACTGTAATATCAACCACCTGGCCGGGTTCATTCCCCAACACCAGATCCAGTATGGCCCCTCCCTGAGTAGGACTACATACATACTGCTCTAGAAAACCCTCCTGGACACACCTTACAAATTCTGCTCCGTCTTGACCCCTAACACTGAGTGAATCCTAGTCAATGTTGGGAAAATTAAAATCTCCCATCACCACCACCCTGTTTCTCCTACACCTTTCCATTATCTGTTTACATATTTGTACCTCTATCTCACGCTCGCTGTTGGGAGGCCTGTAGTACAGCCCCAACATTGTTACTGCATCCTTCCTATTTCTGAGTTCTACCCATATTGCCTCGCTGCTTGAGTCCTCCATGGGGCCTTCCTTCAGCGCGGCTGTGATATCGTCTTTGACCACTGCTGCAACGCCTCCACCCCTTTCACCTCCCTCTCTATCCCGCCTGAAGCATCGATATCCTGTTCCTTTTATTTTTGTAACTCTCTTGCCTTTAAAACAAAGATTTTTCAGAAGCAGGGATTGTTTGCAATAATTTCACCCACATTATGTGGCCATCATCCTGATGACTTAAATCTTGTAGAGCTTTTAAGAATTGTGTACCTCACCAGAGTACCTAGCCTACTTTACCCAATCATAATGTTGTATGTCAAGGTACATGGAAAGGACAATGGTTAGATTCTCTTGTTCATGATGGGCATTGGCACCTGTTTAGCGGCCGATGTTGGCACTTGTTATCCCAAGCATGGACATTGCCCAGGCTTTGCTGCTTTGGACACTTGATGTCTTTGGTATCTGAGGAGTCATAAATGGTATGAGTGAACATCTTCACTTGTGACTTACACATCACTCTGACCTCACCTCTGGTATTGATCCTTTTTGCCCATGTTCCTGACCTCTTACAGCCTTGATTCAAACATGTGGCCCTGGCAGAACCCAAACTATGTCAGTGAGCAAATTATTGCAAAGCAGGGGCTGCTTAATAGCACTGTCATAATCCCTTCCATCACTTTACTGATGATCAAAAATACACCGATAAGGTGGTAACTGACTGGGTTGGATTTGCCCTACTTTTATATATGGGCCATAACTGGGCAATTTTTCACATAATTGGGTAGAGGCCTGTGTTGTAGCAATACAGGAACAGCTTGGCTAGGGACACAAGTTCCTGCGTACCATTACCAGATTGCTGTCAGGGCCCATTGCTTTTGCAATATCCAATGCCTTCAGCTATTTATTTATCTCACCTGGAGTGAATTGAGTTGACTGAAGTGTGTAATATTTTATGCGATCAGAGTTGAAATAGCATTCCCAGTACTGATGAGAAGAATTGGGCCAATGCTTCCTGTCCCTGATAGTTGGGTAATTTTTTGGACACTTATTCAGTTTTCAAGAATTGGTGGCA
Source organism: Stegostoma tigrinum (assembly GCF_030684315.1). Classification (NCBI taxonomy): domain Eukaryota; kingdom Metazoa; phylum Chordata; class Chondrichthyes; order Orectolobiformes; family Stegostomatidae; genus Stegostoma; species Stegostoma tigrinum. The sequence goes on from NC_081363.1 coordinate 40,124,082, forward strand.
GGCATGAAGCCATCTCCATTTATATTACATAGAAGAAGCAAACTGTCAAACCTGAACTACGTAGACATTTATTTTGATCAGTAAAATTGATTTTTAAAGCTAACCTGGAGGGATGGCTAATTTGCTACAACCATTTAATCACCTTGTTTTATCACTCATTTGATATGTTCATTCCTCCTTTACACTACCTTCCTTTATCTGTGTACACACTTCATCTTTCTCCCTCTCCCTGTTCCGGTTGTTTTTTTTTGTCTCCCAGATGGTTTACATTTTTGTCATTTTTAATTGCCAGAATAGACTGTTGTGCAATCTCACTGAATTAATTTTGAATGCCCAGAGATATAACAGAAATTTGCAGTGCAGAATTAGACTTTGTTTGCTGTGCCTGTGCCAGTTCTCTGAAAGTGCAATGCACATTTGTTTCTTGCACTGTAAGCTTTTAAATGTTTTTGTTTTGTTTTGGCTGTTTAACCACTTCGCTTTTAAAAGCAGTTTTGGATTTTGCTTCCAGTGGTTTCTCTGCTGGAATATTCCAGGCTACAGCAGCCCTTTCTGAAAGAAAACAAATGTTATCACTTTTTTCTTTTGTTAAAAGGGATGATTTTAAATATATACTGACTTGTCACTGATTCATAGATCAAAGGAAATATAATCCGTTACTTAACATGGCAAAATATTTTGCTGACATCTTTCTTTATGTGCTACCAAAATCAGCCAAATAAGTTAATTTTAGGAGACTGTTGAGTTGGGTTTTATGTTTGACCATATTCTAGAGTTCAGTTTTATTAAGCACCTTTTATACAAATACACATAAAAGCATAACATTTAAGTTTATCCAAGCATTTGGGAATTTTACCATTGAAAAGTTAGAGCTGCTAGATTTCTGCTTGAGCACATTTGTTTGTTTGTTTTCTATTCACTAAATTCAAGGAGGAGACATGGTGTTGTGGTAATTTCAGCGCTCCAGTAACGCAGCATTTCGGCGCCATGGGTTTAAACCATGACAACAGCTGATAGTATTCAGATTTAATTTAAAAATTCTGAAATTGAAAGTTAGTTTCATGGTCATCATTAATAAAACTATCATCAATTATCACAAAACATTTCTGGTTCACTAATGTCTATGAGGGAGAGAAATTTCTTATCCTTACCTGGTCTAGCCTAGATGGCCCACAGTAATGTGATCAACTCTTAACCACCTCTGTTGCTCTCTCTGATTCTAGGTGCATTCAGGAATAGGCAACAATACCTGTTCCCTTCCCTGTGGTGCCCACATCCAATGAAAGGATAAATTTTAATCTTTTTGAAAAAAGAAGCGGGCGTTCCCAAAACTTTAATCAATACACAATGAACAAGACCAGGTGCCAGGTTTAAATCATAGCATATGCAGATTTAGCAGTCGTCACCTTGGCACTGGTGTTTGACTCCACTTATCCTCTTGCTTCTTGAATAAAGTTTGAGTTTTAAGTTTTTCTTTGTTTTATTGCTGTCACGTGTACCAAGATACAGTGAAAAGTGTTATTTTGTGCTATACAAGGTGAAAATCAACTGTGGTTGCTACTTTTTATTGTAATGCAGGGCTTGTTTTGTCTATTGTCATGGGTATGCCAGTGATGAAACCTACAGTCACACAAACACTTACCATCTACACCCATAAATGAAAAATGCCCATTTGGTTGAGGCGCTTAAAGACAGTCATGTTCTATCAAGGAGCCAATTGCTTCAGAAGAGAGGGACAGTAAAGAAAAATGCAGGAAAAGGGGAATTACATTATTTTTAATATCGTACAAATTGTATTACCAACTGTTTTACAACCAGCATTTTTTTAAAATCTACATTGCTCACTCGATATAAGCTGGAATTGAGCTCTCTGTAAACATAGGTCAACTATCTTTCATATTATATGTGTTGAGCTAGATATTTACCTGCCCTCATCAATATGCTAGATGTTTCATTTTTTGCTTTCCAGTGAAGTTATTTGAAGTTATTGAAACAGAGAAGACACTCTACTTAGTGATAGAATATGCAAGTGGAGGTAAGTGGAATTCATCTGAAAGTAATATTGATAATTTTTTCTGGTTGTAATAATGATCTGAAATTTTTCAGGATCTCATCAGGAAGAATATTTGTTTTCATAGTGTTTTATTATGCCAGACCTTTTCAATAGGTACTGTACCCAGAGTTGGAATGTATTAATTATTCTGTTAGCAACCTGGTGCAACTTGCTACAAACAGTGAGGAGATAAATAAATGGTTGATCTGTTTTCTGATAGTGAATGCTGGAAGCATTCAGCAGGTGTGACAGCATCTAACTGCTTCTTTCTCTGTAATGCTTCAGGTCTGAAGCTTTTCTGAGAAAAGATAGAAATGATTTAAGCAAACATAAGTTGGACTGGAAAGAACAACAAAAAGTAATAATCCCAGCTGATGTTATTCCTGGACAAGTCAGATCTCAGATTGAAATCTGGCTTGATGGATCACGTTTTGTTTTTTTTTTTGGTTTTAACAAGTGGCCTTTGACTGAAGCATAATATGCAATGCTACAGAATTGGTTTTAACAAAGCAGTTGTTTATTACACGTAAGAAATGAAGAATGACATTGCGTGAACCAAACTATTTACATGTACCACAAGTTCTTAAAAATTTCAAAATGAACAGTAAAGTACAATCTCATTGATCCCAATAGAAATCCTTTCCAGTGTTATATCCCTTCCCTATCACGCCTAAAGGGTTTAACTGAACAGAACAAATGTTTCAAATCTAGGCCCTGAGAAACTGAGCCTCTTCCTTGAGTCTTTATACAACTGATGTAAGACTTTCTCAATTTCAAATAACCCTTCAAGGTTTTAACGAAACACTTCTGGTGTGGAACTTTTCAAACTAAACTGCTTACCTTAAGGAAATTTTAGTTTTTATACAGTTTTAAGCCTTCTGTTTTCATTCGGCACAACCTTCCGCCGCCCCCCCCCCCCCCCCCCCCCCCAACTGTGTATCGAAATAAATCTCATTGGCCATTGAAATACCTGCAAGTCAACCATTCAAAACCAAACACACAGGCCATCAGTGAAAAGAGACTAAACTACTTTCTATCCCTGCATCTGATTCATGAATATAGGTTAGAATTAGTTAGGGCCTAAAGACCAAACCCGTTAGGACCCCGTTAGTTACGTATAGCCAAGCAGAAAAAGACTCATTTTATCCTGACTGTCTACTTTCTGGTGGCTAGCCAGTTCTCTATCCAAGCTGATAAATTACCCTTAACCCTGTGTGATCTTACATTGTGCATTAAAGTTTTGTGCACCACATTTGGTAAATGCCTTCCGGAAGTCCCCATGTATTACACTTACGGGATCCCCATTGTCCAGCTTGCTTGTTAAATCTTTGAAGAACTCTTAGCAAATTAGTTAAACATGAAGTCCTTCATAAAACCATGCTGACTCTGACAGATTACATTTTGACTTTCCAAATGTCCTGTTATTTCCCTAATAACAGACACACACACTCAATTTCCCAACAACCATATTACAGCTTATCTGTTGCCACCTATCTGGTCGATAGTTTCCTACTTTCTGCCTCCTTCCTCTTTTTGAATAAGTGAGTTATATTAGCATTTTTCTAATCCACTGGAACCTTCCCCATATCCAGGGAAGTTTTGAACACTATTGCCAATGAATGCACCATCTCTGCTGCCACTTCCTTTAAGACCCCAGGATGTAGATCTTAAACCCTGCGGTCTTGTCTACCTTCAATCCCAATAGTCGGCTCAGTACCTTTTCCTTAGTGGTGGTGATTTGTTCTAAGGGCCTCTCTTTTTATAACCTCCTGCATTACCTGTCACTGTTGAGGTGGTATAAGTGTACTGCACATGGAAACTGAAAAAAAAACGTCCCCCTAATTTCCTTTTGAAAGTGATGGTAGTAGAGTGTTGTTTTGAGCCACTTTAATCCATTTGATGAAGAAACGGTAGATTGAGACCAATCTGGATGATTTTTCTTGAAGTAGTACTTTGTAATAGTGATCTCATGCACCTGTTGCCCTTGTCCTTCAAGTTGATAAATTATGAATATACAGCTCAGTAAATAATCTGTTTCTGACATTTGAGTAACACTGAAGTAAATAGTGATTTCAATCTCGCGGTGCCAAGCTGAAATTTAATAAATACAACTCAATCTGCACAAAATTCTCCAATGATGATGTGCTGTGTTAAAACATATAGTAGACTGAACTATATGCCCTCTGTCCTGGATTTATTGATGGGGCCAATCAATCAGACAGAAATGTTGCTGGTAGGTACCCGTACACACAACTGCTTCTGCCTGATGGACAGCCTCCCCATCTCGCTGTCAGTTGAGGCTCTTAGTTGGCAGTTAGAGAACCCAGTCTAACCACTACTGTTATTAATCTAGTGAATGGCTCACTGAACACAATAAGCAAATCCTGCTGTAGTGCAAGCTCTGGAGCAACTTGTTCTTCTTTTTAGAGATGCTTATTATCAAGGGCAGTGGAGTACGGGCCCACCCTTGCACTTAGCAGTGACCCATGTTTCTGTAAACCCCCACCGAAAATCTCCTACCATCACTCAGCCTTTAACCAGGAATACAGCAACGATCCAAGGCTTCTGGAAGGTGTTATGCCAGTGGCAGCCGTCACCACCTCTGCCTTGCTGCCTTCCAACAACCTTTCGATAAGGCTGATTTAGCTAGCACTTCTCAGTAAGTCGGAAAGTGGGGCTTAGACCGCAAGGCAAGGCTGGCCTGTCAAGTGCCTGAATGGAGCAAGATTTTGCAGGCCTTACCTAAAAGAAATGATGCAGAGTTCCCACCATCTCCCCAGCTGGCAGCTGAGAACCGTGGTACCACCGCAAGGTTCTGGAGTTGCCAGTCCAATTTTTAAAAACCATACTGCAATAGTCAATGGCAGTGCAACACTTTAATTATTTTGAGAATAAATATAATCATTAAATATATCAGTTATGGCTTCAATTGCTGAACTTTATTTTGTTTACAGGAGAGGTGTTTGATTATTTGGTTGCTCATGGGAGAATGAAAGAAAAGGAAGCTAGAGCGAAATTCAGACAGGTACGTACACCTACGTTTTGCTGATGACTTATAAAATTAAAGACTAGAGGCAAAAATTAGCTTGAAGAGATTTAAATAAATTCTGCTTAATTTGTAATCTTGCACAAGCAATATGATCAAAGAAACAGTAAATATGATACTTGTGTTTAACTTTGTAGATTTCATTATCTAGGTCATTGACTTAGTTTTGAGTGCACCCAAAAAATGAATGGGGTCACATTGAAAACTACAGTGTTTGGTCTAAAATTAGAACTACAAACTGCAGGCAAAATTTAAGTCCAGACAAGAAATTGTTGGTGCATGTTCTTTATTCTACTACTTAATTTTAGCATGTTGTCAGCAAATAGGATCAATTTCAACAAAAATTTATTCCAATTTTTACTTAATTCATTCATAGGCATCACTGGCTAGGCCAACATCTGTTGTCCACCCTAATTACCCTAGAAATTGTGACGATGAGCTGACTTCTTGACTGGCTGTAACCCTTGGAGACACCCTTTAGAGCTGTTAGCAAGGGAGTTCTAGGATTTTATAATATAGAATTTTGCTGTACAGGAGGAGGCCATTTGGCCCATGTCTGTGCCAGTTCCATTTTGACCCAGCAACAGTGAAGGAACACTGATCCATGACAAGATGGTATGTAGCTTGTATGGGAACTTGTAGGTGATGATGTTCCTTCACATCTGATGTGCTTATGCCTCTAGATATTAGCAGTGGGGTATAGAAGGTGCTGTTGTAGGAGCTTTTGATTTTACTACAGTGCACCTTGTGGATAGCGCACCCTGCCACTGTATGTCAGTCATGAAGTGAGTGAATTTTGAAGGTAGTGGATAGGGTGCTAATCATGCAGACTGATTTTTGTCCTGGATGGAGTCAAGATGCTGTTGTTTACCTGGAACTATATGTTGGCAAGTGGAGAGTATTCCCTCACACACTCTTGACTTGTACTTTGTAGATTGTGAACAGATATTGGGAAGAGAGGAAAAGAGTTACTGCTGCAGAATACCGAGCCTCAGACTTACAGTTCTAGCCACATATTTGTCTGGCTGTTTCATTCAGTTTCTAGTCAGTGATAAGATCAAGATGTTGATGGTTGGGATTCACCAACTGTAGTGCCATTGAACATCAAGGGGCAATGGTTAGATTACCCTCTTGGAAGTGGCCTTGTCTGGCATTTGAGTGACACAAATGTTACTTGCCAATTTCATGCCCAAATTTAGATATTGTCCAGGCCTTGCTGAATTTGAATGGACTGCTTCAATACCTGAGGTTGTACAAATGGTTCTGAACATTGCACAATCATCAACGAGCGTCCCCAATTCTGACTTTGAGGGGAGGTCATTGTTAACGTAGCTGAAGATGTTAGGCTTAGGACTCTACCCTGAGGATGGTGTTATCCTTGGGCTGTAACAATTGACTTCTAATAACCATAACCATCTTACTTTTGTGCCATGTAGACCTCCAGCCAGCAGAAAAATTCCTCTGATTGCTGTTGACTCCAATTTTGCTCAAGCTCTTTCATGCAATACTTGGTTAAGTACTTCTTTGGTGTCAAAAGCACTAAGTCTTGCCTCATTACTGAAATTTGGCTCTTTTTGTTCATGTTTGAATTGGGTCTGCAACACAGTCAAGAGCCAAGTAGTCCTGGTGAAAACCAAATGGAGTGTCAATGAGCAAGTGCTTGGAAGCCCAACGAAAACCCTTTACAGATAGATGATGTTTAGTTGGGTTAGATTTATCCTGTGTTGTGTGTTCGGGATGTACCTGTGCTTGAGCTGCATAGTCAGTCTAGAGTCTTCAATACTATTGCTGGAATGTTGAGGATGCATAGTCCTTGCAATATCCAATACATACAGCTGTTTCTTTTGGCTATCATGCCATGAATTGAATTATTGGTTGAAAACTGGCATCTGTGATGCTGGGACCCCACGTGAAGGCTGAGGCTATCATTGGCACTTCTGACTGAAGCTGGTTGCAAATATTTCAGCCTTGTTTCTGGCGTTAATATGTTGGGCCCACCCATTGCTGATGGTGTGGATATTTGTGGAGCTCCGCCTTGTCTTTTATGTTCATTCATGGAATTAATGTCATTGGCTAGGCCAGCATTTATTGCCCATCCCTAATTGCTCAGAGTCCAGTTAAGAGTCAGTCACATTACTGTTAGTCTGGAGTCACATGCAGGCCAGACCAGGTAAAGATGGCAGTTTCCTTCCTTAAAGGGTATTAGTGAAACTAGATGGGTTTTTCTGGCTGACACTCTAATCCCATGAATGAATGTAAAAGACAAGGTGGAGGTCCACATCAGTGGGGCCAACATATTAATGCCAGAAACAAGGCAGAAGTATTTGCGACCAGCTTCAGCCAGAAGTGCCAATGATCACCTTAGCCCTCACCTGGGGTCCCAGCATCACTGAAGCCAGTTTTCAACCAATAATTCAATTCATGGTTTTGTGGTCATTACTCTTAATTCCAGATATTTATTGAATTGAAATTCTACTATCTGCCGTAGCAGGATTCAAACCCGTCCCAAGAAACATTAGCTGTATCTCTGGGTTAACAGACTAGCGATAATACCTCCTAGGCTGTTGCTTCCCCTAGAATTGAAGGAGTTAGATTTGATCTGTTCATTCTGAAACTGTCTATTGTATCTCATTTTCACTGTTTGGCAAGTAAGTAGTTCTTTGTTGCAGCTTCAGCAGGTTGACCCCTCACATAGTTAATGCCTAGTGCTGATCCTAGCATGTCCTCCTGCCGCCTTCATTGAACAAGGGTTGTTTTCCTGGCTTAATGGTAATAGTAGAAGGGGGATATTCTGGGCCATGAGGTTATAGTTTCTAGTTGAATATAATTCTACTGCTAATGACCACACTGTCTCATGGATGCTAATTTTGTGTTGCTCAATTTCTCAGATGTGTGCCATGTTGACAGTAACAACACTTCCACTAGGCTTCAAGGCCTGTAAGCTGATGGACCTCCTGAGGTCCCTGCAGCCCAGAAAAAAAATTAGAGGGAATATTACACAGTGGTAATGCCACACAGCACTTTAGAGGCGGCCCTCTATTTGAAAGTTGGGCTTTGTTTCCAGGGAATGGTAGTCACTCCTACCAATATTGTCATGAGTGGGTGCATCTACTTTGGCTAATTCAAATATAACCAGATGAGAGAAATTATTAATTATAGATCATAACTCATTTCAGTTATTATTTGAGTCACATAGCTGGTGACCTTTTTAATTAAATTTTCATATTAATTATGAACATGAAAGGTGGAAAAATTCCTAATTTGAACTCGTTATAGAAATAAAATGAGGATAGCTAATGCATACTTCTTGACATGCTTTTTTGCAAATCTTTGAGGATCCGGCCACTTTGATCCAAAGGCTAATGAAAATAAGACTGAAATCTTAAATCTTAAAAATAATCCTGAGATGAGGCAGCATTTGTTAAGAGGACAGACAGTTCAACATTTCAGGTGCGAGCCCTAATGAGAACATTCTCCTCAATAACTCGGATAGCAAATATCAATTTGCTTGTGCCCTATAAAGATACTACCAAACCTGGTTGTTCTTTTCATTTTTTTGTTTCAGATTTTCAGTATCTACTGTTGTTTAGTTTACAGTCAATTTCTTGCTTGTGCACAAAGATTTCTTCTCAATTTCTTTCAAAAGATGAGTATATTTCTTTTGTCACTTGCTTTCCTTGTGACTTCACAGATATATCTGACTAAAGAATATGACTGTGCTGTTCTACCCTGTACTTTGACATAACTAGATCTCCGAAAAGAGCACTGAAGTTAGAATGTAAGATACAAAGATCTGACTGTCTGATTGAGGAGCCAGAATAGGCTACTTGACCTTTTCTACTCATTCTACCATTCATTAAGATCATAACTGATCTGTTGTAGCCTCAACTCAACTTTTATTGTTCCATCCAATAACCTTCCAAAAATCATTATGCAAGTTGTCAGTTTAGCTTAGGTCGTATAAAGCCATGGGACATGTTCAAAATTAACACTTAACATTTTCGAATGTTAAAGTTCTTTGAAAAAGAGAGAACAAGGAGTGGGTCAAAATTGACATTGAAAAAGATTGAGTGCAATTTTCTAAAATGTTGCAATGTGAAGGTATAACCAGAATCTTATAAAATTACTCCATGATGTCAGTGTGATATAGATTAGTTTTCATTTAGTTTTATTGCCAAAATATGACAATGTTACCATTAGAACAGCTTAATTTGAATGGAATCTCTTTGGATTTACATCGAAGGCTGTCCTCATAACCTACATCTTTTGACTGTTGATAGCATTTTTTTCAAATACTTCCTTCTCTAGTTCAGCATCCATTTTTGTCTGGTTTTGTGTCTTGTGATATTTTTCCGTGTAGTTAGCAGTATAAAATTATAAAAGATTGATGATAATGTCAATGTCAAATGCAGCAGAGAGGATAAGAATGAAACCACATTTGCAATTACACAGTAATGGCTTTGCAGTAGTGATCCAGCGAAGCAGGCAACCACGTGATGAGTTTGAACCCCATGGTATCAAATGGTGGAGTTTGAGTTTAGTTAATAAATCTTAAGCTAGTATATCAGTCACCATGAAACCATTGTTGATTTTCAAATCTGCCTAGATGTGACTTCCAAAACTGGGAGAATAGTTCTACAGATGGATCAAGCAAAGTCTAGCAGACTTACACTCGTGGAATTGTACCATACAGACAATGTCCCATATACCACCATCACCAACAGAAGAACAGAAGAGCCAAGGGGGAGTTGCCAGTTTCTCAAAATTGACTCCAGTCTACTGACATCTCTTAGCATTAGGTCACATATGAATAAGGGAACCTCTTGCTAATTATTATTTAACGCATCACTTCAGCTGATGATGTACTTCTTTATACCAACTGGAATACCACCTGGAAGAAATGTTGAGGTTGGCAAAGGCAGCAAATGGACTTTGCATGGAGGATGTCAGTGCACCACTGCTGAATAAGCCAGCCAAATCCTAAGGGAGACTGCTGCAGACTGAAGGCAAATAGTAAGAAAACAAATGAAAGGGAAAAATCTACTTGACCTCACTTCACCAACTATCTGTGACAAATGCTTCTGTCCGTGTCAGTACTGGTAGGACTGACCACTGCACAGTTCTTGGGATTCCCATCTTCATATTAAGGATATCTTCCATCATGTTATGTGGCACAGCCAAAATACTAAATGGGATGCATTTAAGACTGATCTAATAATTCAAAACTGGGCATCCTTGGGGCCATGACAGCAGCAGAATACTATTCAACCATAATTTGTAACTTAGTTACCTGGTATTTCCTCTGTTCTGACATTACCATCAGGCCAGGAGATCAACCCAGATTGAAAGATATTTGCAGGAGGAATTATCTAAAAATGAGATGTCAACCAGGTAAAGTTACATCTCAGGACTACATGCTTGCTAAACAGTGGAAGCAGCATGAGATAGAGCCAAACGATCATGAACCAACAAATCAGATCTAAGCTTTGCAATCCTGCCACATTGAGTCATGAAAGTGGAGGAGCATCAAACAACTAACTGGAGGAAAAGTGCAATGAACCCAAGACATCTGTGATAGTCATAATTCTTCAGTATTGTCTTTATCTTCAGCCAATAATGCCTGGTGGATGATCTATCTACCTGAGGCCCCTAGCATCACAGATGCTAATCATCAGCCATTTTATTTCATTTCAAGTGATATCAAGAAATAGCTGAAAGTACTGGATAACAGTGTGGGCCCTCATAACATTCCAGCCATAGTACTCAAGATTTGTGCTCCAGAGCTAGCTGTACCCGTAGTGGAGCTGGCAGTGAAGAAAATTCACCAGTCATGTCCTGTCCACAAAAAAGCAGCACAAGTACAGTCCAGCGAATGGTCACATTGTCGATCTATTCTTAATCACCAGCAAGGTGATTTGAAGGGGTCTGCAATAATGCTATGAAGTGACATTTGGAAAGGAATAAACTGCTCTCTAACTCTGTTTGGATTCCGCCAAAACCAGTCAGGTCCTGTCCTTATTACAGCCTTGGACAAAAGAGCTGAACACCAGCACTTGACATCAAGGCAGCATTGGATTTAGTGTGGTATCAAGGAACCCTAGAGGGGTGGTGGGGTGGGGGGGCGTGGGGGGAGAGAAACTGGAGTCAATAGGAATTGGCAGTGAGGGTCGGGGACAGAAGTTGAAGTTATACCTAGCATACAGTAAGATGGTTGTTTTCCTTGTAAGTTAGTTATCTCAGCACCAGGACTTTGTTGGAAGAATTCCTTGGTGGTGTCTGTGCCCAACTAGCTTCAGCTGCTTTATCAATGACCTATCCTCCGCCATAATGTCAGAAGTGGGATGTTTGCACAAGGTACACCATCCGTGACTCAAATACTAAAACAGCCTGTGTCCAAATGCAGCAAGATCTGGATGGTATCCAGGCTTTACTGAGGAGTACCATGCAACAGGTATCACGTTAAAGTTCCAAGCAATGGCCGTCTCCCAACAAGGGAGAATCTAACCATCAGCCTTTGCCACTTATTAGTATTACCACTGCTGCTGACTTTTCCCACTATCAACACCCTTGTGATTAAACTGAGCAGAAACTGAAACTGCCAAATACATATTGCAACTACAAGACCATGTCAAAGGCTGAGAATTCTATGATGTGTAGCTCACCTCACCTCTTCATCACCTTTCAACAACCTAAAAGAATGTGATGGAATACTCTCCACTTACCTAGATGAATACAGCTCCAACTCAAGAACTTCAGCAGAATCCCGAAGAAACCAGCCAACTTCGTTGGTGTGCCACCCACCAGTTTCTACATTAACTCCCTTCATAATGGATTCGCCGTAGCAGCAGTGTGTCATCTGAAGGTTGCATTTCAGCAACTCATTAAAGCTCCTTCAAAAGCACCTTCCAAACAGTGACCTCTTTCACCAAGAGGTTCCCCTCCAAGCTGCACACCAACCTGCCTTGGAAGTACATTGTTTCTTAACCGTCACTGTGTCAGAGTTCTAGAACTCCCTTCCTAATAGTACTTTGATATACCTACATCAAAGACCTTAGCAGTTCAAGATGTCTGACCAACACCTTCTCCAAGCCTGCTAGGAATGGGCAACAGGTGTTTCTTTAGCCAGTCATACCTGCATCCCATAAATAGAGATGCGACGGTGTTGCAATTCAAAAATTAAGCAACAGTTGGAGTAATTCATTAAATCTTAAGATGAGTTATTTTGATGTGGAGGTGACTTATGGTCAGCGGAAAGGATGAACAGTATTGGAGATTTGATACAAGTGAAAATCAGCAAACAGTGGACTGAGTAATTTGAGTTGGGAGGTCATAAATAGCGTGAAAGAGAATTGAAACAGCAGTAGAGTAAGATGAATTAATTGAGCAGATGACGGGTGAAACCTGGAGATAATTAAGAAGAAAGCAGGAAGTCAAATTTGTAGTGATACCAAATTAGTGGGTTTATCAGCAGAGGTTGTAGGAGCAATATAGATGGTTCTTATTTGGACACAAGTAAATC